>NW_007728044.1:189259-236751 GCF_000696425.1 Galeopterus variegatus | reverse complement strand
TATATATATATATATATATATATATATAGAATGCAACTTGGCATTTTTTATGCTCTTCTGTATTACCTGAATTTTCTGCAATGGTCCTTTTATGTTCATTTACAAAATAAATTTTAACGAATTTCAGGAAAATAGTGCATGCAGGAATCATTAAAGCTGGGGCTTTATTAAGTTAACAAAACTACTCATTGAGAATGATTAAGCTAATGCAGAGAGGGCAGCTGGTTAATCTGTCCTGCATCCACCTTATCCCCCCTCCAGGGCTGCATGGGGAATGGGAAGAGAGGGGGGAGGGAGGGAAGTGGGTGGGTGGAAATTCAGGTATTCTTTATCTGCTCTGATTCTATACTAAATCCTTTCTATTATAGCACATACATGGATTCATCTGAATGGAAATGGTGGCTTCTTATTATCAGGGCTTTTGTTACTAACTCCAAAGACTTCTTAGGCTCTCTGTGTGCAGTTGCTCAAAGTCCATCATTTAAACAGAACCTTTAACTGCTTTTCTAAGGAGGTTTTGGTGTGCTCTGCCAACTGCTGACTGTGGCTATTACCTGACAATGGTGTCTTCCTTTCTCAGCTGCATGCACTTCTTCCACAATAGCTGCTTTTTCTACTCACACTCTTTGGCACGGAGGAGAATGAACCACACAATTTGTAGAGACAGTCTAATGGGCAAGGCAGAATTTTGATCAAATGGGCACTGATAATAACTAGTAGTAAACTCAATCCAGAAAAATTTTTAAATGTTTAAAATCTTAAAGTCACTAGAAAGTTTTAAAAAAATTCAAATTTATATACATATTTTAGTGACAGGAAATTATGATAGGATGATCAATAATAGAAATAATAGAAATATTTTCAAGCATAGAAATACACTACATTATGATAAAATTCTGCAGTGGAGTGGAATGAAATGTGAACTCAAGGTAGAAGAGGAATGATTAAAAAAAAGTTTCCAACTGTTAAAGAACATCTTCATATATTTCTTAAAAGGATGAAGGAGTATATTAAGTTGCTGTAGTATTTAGATTTAATTGAATTAAATTAAAGTAATGCAACAATGTGTAAAAATGTCAATTTTTACAATATGTCAGAAATTACATTTATTGCAATTATTTTATTCTTTAGTAAAGAACTTCAGATATCAACCCAAAAATTGTGTTGAAGGAGCATATTGCTTTTTAAATTTCTTTTAGGGAGTAAATGAGCAAAATTGTTTAAAGACCACTAGTAGAGAATATTCATTATTTATTCTCAACCTATAAAATGACTCCTTTTATGGAAGGGAGGATTTGAAAGGAAAGAAAGACTCAAGAGCTAAGGTCTGCGGTCCCCTGGGAGTTACTCTTCCTTTGGCAGCTCTTCCCTCAAAAAGAAGGTGAAAAGTGTTAAAGAAAGGAAAACACAAAAGTAACCCTAATTAAACAAATAACGTATATGGAAACACTTGACAATTAGGCTAACGCTGCTAATCCCAGTAAGGAGCTGTTAAGAGGTAAAAAAGATCCTACTATTATGAGATGTATAATCAAGTGGGTTTATATCCCCAAGGTAATCATTACATTCATTTATAGTTTATCTATATTACTTTGATTCTTTTGAATACCTTCTGTTATTTGTTTAAGGCAGAGATTAACACACTTTTTCTACAAAGGGCTAAATAGTAAATATTTTTGGCTTTGCGGGCCGTGCAGTCTTGTATTGAGACTACTCAATTCTGCTGTTGTAGGGAGAAAGCAGCCATAGACATTCCATAATGGGTGTGACTGTGTGTCCATAAAACTTTATTATGGACACTGAATTTTGGATTTCATATCAATTTCACGTGTCATAAAATATTCTTCTTTTGATTTTTTTCAACCATTTGAAATTGTAAAACCATTCTAGGTTCACAGGCTGTGCAAAAACAGGCAGCAGGCCAGCTTTGGCCTACAGGCAATAGTTTGCCAAGTTCTGGTTTTAGATACAGTGTTTAAAGGCTCTTCTATGCTAAAGAGTGAGCATGGTTTCTGGGAGGATACACAAGAAACTTCCATTGTAACTGTATTTGGGTAATGGAAATAGATGACTGAGCTAGGAAGACTTATTTTTCAGTGTACTGTTTGAATTGCTTACCTTGTGCTTGTGTTACCACTTCAAAAATTAAAGAGTTTCCATTTTTAAAGCCCCTTCAGGAATCATAAACCCAACAAACCTGATTTGAGTGGACCTCACTAACTATCTGGATCCTAGAGAGCTCTATTGTTAGCTAATCAGGGACACCCACATGGTGGGTCTCTAGCCAGGGATAATAACCCAAATGAGGCAGAATTAGGGGAACTGGACTTTCATTTGGGTGAGCAAATGATAAATTATTTCCTAAACCTTTGTGGCAACAGAAGAATGAAAGCCTTATCTTATGCCATTTCTCCAGGAAGAGCATGCCAAATGTCACAGAATTTGGCAGAACTAAACAAGAAAAACAATAAATACAGATGATTTCATTGGGCCGACATTTCTTCAGGGCCTATTGTGTGCCAGGCGTTTGAATTGAAGGTGCCAAGTTTATATGAACATATGGAGAAAAATACATTACAGGAATACAAAATGAAGATGAACGTGCCTGGAAAACGTTCGAGAGCTGCAACGTGCCATGGAAGTGCAGGGAGCTTGGTGAACATGGCTCAAGGTGAAAAAAGACAGATGTGAGGAGAGGAGACCACAGAGGGAAACGTGGTCAGAGTCACAGAGCTGTAATTTTTTCAAGATGAGAGAAAATGGGTCTTAAGTTAAGAGTATGTTTGGGTTGAGTATTAGGAAAAATTCCTGACTCTTCACATTGTGGGTTCCTGGAAAGCATCATTATGGGAAATTGTGGAAATTCCTATTCCAGAGATAATAGAAGCTTTATCTAGAACAATAGTTGCCTGAATTTGCAGGAGCTTTTCAACCCATTTATTACACAATATACAGACACATATACATTTAGTATACTATATTTGTGTATATATTCACATATACACATTGAATATATACGTATACAGTTGATATATAAGTTTTGAAAGTTGAATTTCCCTAGTCCTCAACTAGCTTATTAGTATGAATGAGGCTCCGTTAATAGCAACAACTCAGCTTTTAATGGCTTATCCCTCGGGACCTCCAGCTCTCTTTCAGAGCCTCCCTCCTCTGCCCCCCCAAGTATTTCAGGTGTGCCTTAGAGTCTCTTCATGTTCATAATCAAGTCTGTTCTGGCTTCTTCTTCTTCCACTACTCTTGAGTCTATGGGGCAGAGTGGTGCCCAAGCAGTGGTCATGACTCCTCTGCTGGGTACATCTACCTGGGTTACAACAGGACCTGGGTGCTGCTGCTGTTTCATAATTGCCCCAGAAAGGCCCTGAGCCCTCTGGGGTTCAAAGTTCTACTGTGGTATGTGGCAGAGCTGTTTGAAGGTGAGGGTGGAGTTCAAATGAGCTCTCTCTCTCCTACTGTTGCATTCTGTTGGCAGGGTCTGCCTTATACCTCAGTGTTTCCAGACTTCATTTTACTTACATCCTCTCCCTTCTCACCTCTGGGTGGAAGGAACGCCTCCTGAATCTAATATGGACTGGTCAAACAGGGCTACGCTGAAAATTATGCATTTCTTTAATGACTGAGGCTTTGCTTCGAGGCGAAGGTCATGGTTACTAGCTCCCTCCGACTTTTGAATGGGTTTTCTCTCAACAGAGCCCTTGACTTATTGGATAGTAGAGTTTGGTAGTACAATTTGGTAGAGTTCGTAGGGTTATGCCATTGGCTTACCAGGTGGATTGCCAGTTGGTAGGGCTATGTCACTGGTTTACTAGGTGGATCCAGATATGGCCGGACCCCCATAGTGGCACTATTTGTGTTCTTTCTCAGGATTCTGTCTCATTCTTGTGTATCGTTCCCTGTCTGATGACAGGAGCACATCTGAATTGTGATATTTTTGCAATGCAGATGTGCTCTAGTATTGCCCATCTTTAAAAACTGCCCTTGAAATCGTGTCCTCTCTCAGCCACCTCCTTATCTCTTGACTTCCTACCTCTTCACACCTAAAACTCTCTACTATTAAGAGTGTCATTTTCATTTCATGAAAATACGTAATTATGTATGTCTTTGTGTGACATTTTTTAAACGTCTCTGTTCCTCATAAAGCTTAATGTCATAAATCATGGATGCTTTTTTTTTTTTCTTTCCTTTTGACATTTTATCTCCAAAGATCCAGCACAGGGCTGAATGCATAATAAGTGCTCAATGAATGTTGAAAGCATGAATAAATGAATGAATGAAGCAAATAGGTCTCTGGTGGACTACCTTACCAGCAGTCAAATGTATCTGAAACTTCTGCTTGAGCTGGGACATTTGGCGAGTTAGAGAAGAAGAAATAGAGACATGAATAATGGAGAAATTCTAATGAAATAAATAGTTGTCCAATAAAACCTGATATTCCCTTCCTGAGTAGCAATTATAAATAGCTATTTGTTTGTAAACAAAATATTTCTTGGTGGAGACAGGATAAACAAGTTTGAAAATCATCCTCAGAAAACAGCCTGGGAAAGAGGTTCTGACAGCACATCTTTTTATTATTCCATCTTTCAAATTACTTCTTTAGGGAAATAGAAGACAACTTAAGAGGAAGGGAGAAAAGAAGACCTAGAGAGTTAGCTCAAAGTAACGCTGCTTCTCTTGGGTTCTTGGATTTATTCTGGACATTTCTACAGGATAAAGCATCAGATATTTTGGTGAGATTTACCATTATTTTTCATTCTACTGTACCTCTTTTTACCCTAGATCAATATATGACCAAGGTAGACCATGAGCGGGAAAATACAAGCCAAGCCCCTGAAATTTTCTCTGAAAGACAGAAGTAAAAATGATCCTGGGGGAATACTTTCTAAATTTTTGATCTGCTGACGTAATGCCCAAATAGTCAAGAAAATTCCAGCAGGAAGTGGTTCTAAATTACTATCATGTGTTTATAAAGACCTGTTCAAATTTGTAATAAAATTTAAGATAATAATCATGGATTCATCCCATTTTTAATCAAAGCGTTTATATTTGTTTCTGCTTTTTCTACATATAAAACAAATAAAGACATAACCAAAATTTCATCATATCTTGCCCAAATCTCTCAAGTGCTGAAATTTAAATGAAAACATACAGTATTTTCCTAGATAAGTTACAGAGTATCTTTTCTGAAAGCACACATATTGGACATTTTTAAGTCAAAACAAGGTGTAAAAATAATAAATATTGAGAAAAGATACATTCAGAAAGACTATGGCAATATACCTACAAAGGAAGCCATTTATCCTTTTGTAAATTAGCTTCTTCTCTCTCCCTGTTTCTCTTAACTATCCACTCTTGCCCCTGCAACCATAAACTATTTATTTATTTGCCTTTCAGAGTGTTTTCTTGAAGACCGCCATAACGAAAGTGCATTCCCAAATTGAAAAGTTTGATGGGATCAAAAATGAATCTCATCGAACACTCCCATTTACCAGCCACAGATGAATTTTCTCTTTGTGAAAATATATTTGGTAAGTTGTCAAGTTCACTTGAATATCGACAAAAACAGACTACAGTTTGGAAATACATGAGAAAAAAGCCTAGATGATGAGTCCAACAGAGAGTCAAGAAAATGTTTTTGTTCCTTCTAAGTCCTCCATAAATATTAGCCACTTTGCAAAGTTAGCCATGGATTGGACCTTGGATTCATTGAGCCGAATGGTCTTCCTTTTTATAGACGAGGACTGCAAGACTCTGGGAGCTTTGTGACTTGCCCAAGGCCATGAGGCTAGATAATTAACAGAGCTGGGAATAGAAAGTGATTTCTGCTCTAGGGCTAATTCTAATATTATTATAGCAGGTACTAAAGTATGAAATTATGATTCTTGTGGTTTAATATTATACCTCTTAAAGGCTGAGGTTGCTTGGTTTATAGGTCTGCAGTAGGTTTCCTTTCCACCACTCCTCCAGTGCTGGGGGATCTATGGCACTGTCTCAGGATTAGTCACTTATGCTGAATTGGTACTAATTATACTAAGTTGTTTTCAGTAGATCTGTAACTAGATGATACCATAAAATGATATATTGCTCCACGTTATGCATTTATGAAAAACATCTCATTATAGAGAGATTCAATTGAGAACATTAGCAAAGAGTCAGCAGGGGCAATATTTTAGGTGGGGCAGGGAGCCTTTCTGCTACTTTTAAAATAATTGCCTTCTGTCTAATAGCCCTGCTGGGAAGCTTGGATGCTCCTAGTTTTCACCCTACATTAGTATATGGACCATGGTAGACTACGAGAGTAAAAATGCAAACACTTGAAATTCTACAAAGTTCAATGTGTTAAGGCATAGTCCCTTATTTGGTTGCAGGCACCCCTGGGAGAGATTAACTAATAGTTTAAACTATTAACTACTAGTCATTAGCACTTTAGTGTGTAAAGGTTTATCATGTCATTTCCAAGGAGAAGTCATTATTTGTCTTACCTATTTGCGTGTCTACCTGCCCCCATTTAGTATAAGAGCATTTAAGCGAAATGACCATATTTTATTAATCCTAGTATGCACTTGACAAATAAGAATCCAGTAACAAATAATAGAAGGGAAGGGGAAAAGAGGTTTAGGGAAAAAGAGATGTTAATAAGTAACTCTCAGACAGACCAAAGGCAGCAGTAATTCTTTAAGAAATGCCAATTCTCACATGTACTTGCTGCATCTTATTTTTCCCAACTGGCTTTTCTTCAGCCTGTGGATGTAGTCAAGGGTTGTGGGAGGCCCTGCCTCTGTGTCTGGCCACTTGACCATTTGCTTCTGGCCTTCTCTTCTATAGCTCTTTAGAAAAATCAATGTAAAGACATTTTTTTTTTTTTGTCCTTCCAATTGGAACTCACAGAATAATTAGGACAGTTGGTACCTACCACAGACTAAGGAAAATTCCACTTAAGATTACTTCTTCAAATAAAAACTGTCATTTCCTGCTCTAAAATTTTATGATTACATGTTGAGATCTCCAAATCTGAACTTTGGTGTCATTGTTATCAAACCAATCTATTCAGTTCCAATTTGTACACAGGGAGGAAACTGGAGGGTTTCTCTTACAAACTTGCTTAGCTTTAAGCAAGCACATCAGGTTGCAGGTTGACCTCAGCAGCCAGGAGGTGAAAAAGATGTCAATAAATAAAGAAAAAGTTAGGAAGGTGCTGTCAGGTTAGAAGCATCTGAGAAGGACTGCTGAGGCAGCACTGTGACTCCTGCTTCCTGTGTCACAGTTTCCTCATCCCTTCTTTTCTGGACCAAGTTCTTATCCAGTTTCCTAACACTGCGTTTACATTTTTGAGCATACATAACACAAGATGCCCAAAATGTAATGCACAACTGTTTTTTCTGGCTGGAGCAGGTTCCAAATCTTTATCTGGTCCCCTGTTCTAGTAATCTAATCTGAACCATGTGTGACCACTGAGACTCCTTTTCCCTTCTCCCCACTAAGCCCTAGAGCCAGCTCTAAGCATTCTTTCCAAATCTCTTTCTTCAGGGTCCTCAGTCTCACTCCACCCAACATACCTGAGCTAAAGGTATGTCAAAAGGGAAGAGGAAGGAAATTTTTTTTTTTTGTCTTTTTTCATGTCCGGCAACGGACTGCAACCCTCAGTGTCGCGCCCGTACCGGACCGGGACCGGCAACGGGATCGCAACCCTCGGTGTTGCTCCCACGCCTCGCTCAGCCAGTGAGCGGGAACCGGTCTGTATGTGGGATCCAAACCCTCAGTGGGAGCGCCGCCGCGCTTCCCAAGCAGCGCACTGTACCAGTGCACCACCGGGCCGGCCCAGGAAGGAAATTTTGATTGCTTTATTCCTCCTCTCCATCTTCTTGCTGTATGTGGGATCCAAACCCTCAGCGGGAGCGCCGCCGCACTTCCCAAGCAGCGCACTGTACCAGTGCGCCACCGGGCCGGCCCAGGAAGGAAATTTTGATTGCTTTATTCCTCCTCTCCATCTTCTTTTATGTCCCACTGACATTGATAGATTCTAGGGCCCCTCCCTGAGCTTAGGGTGGATGACACCAGGGAAAAGACTGTGGCCCATTGATAAATAGCCCACAGGGCCTAACTCACAACTCCTGGATCTTAAGTTATGCCAGAGATTCAGAAGTGCTTAACCATGGGTTCAACTAGCCAGAAAGCTGAACTCCTTTCCAATGCTCCAACTGTGTACTGAAAACAGCAGTCACGTTGTCACCATAAGGACAAGTGAGGTTTACAGTAGAGCATACAGATAGCTGTCATTTCTTCCATTCAAACTATGAGCACTGGTGATGTGTTGGGCATTGGAAGAAAGCAGGGAATAAGACAGGCAAGATCCTAGTGGGGAGTGGACTCAAAATAAACATGTAAATAAACACATAAACTAAATAACATCAGGGAGTGGTAAGTGCTCCAAGACAATGGACAGGGTGGGATCACAGACTACATGGATGGGCTGCTGTCACATGTGGTCAGGGAAAGCCTCAAGGAGTTGACAATTGAGCTGAGACTGAAAGACAAGAAGCCAGGGGAAAATACTCCAGGAGGAGGGACTAGCACATGCAAAGCCCCAAAGTCTGGAACAGACTTGGAAGGGCCTTGTCTTCTCATTTTTATTTAGGGCAATAGAAAGTCTAAAGTGGTGGCTCTGGACTCTGCTTGCCATTAACCAGCTGCACGGGCTAAACAACTCACCCGAGTTCAGTTGGTGAAAGATTATTAGGCTGGGAATTCTAGGATTCTGTCTAGTTTTAACCTTTGAGTCCACAAAATGCTGCTGTTGACCATGCCAGAAAGTGGTGACTCAGTGGTACTCATCTGGTACATGACTTGGCAAGTCCTTTTTAGGTGGCCCTGGGCATAGTCCTCCACATTGCAGGTCATTATAAAGACCATAATTAAATCCCAACTTTAAGACATTGGGATGACCTGTACTGAAGACAAATACTATAGAATACTTACTAATGGGTGCTGGAGACACTAATGACCTGTCCAGTGATACATTTCAGCCTCTTCTAGAGGTGGCCATGGGTCCCTCACTCTCCTTAGGCTTTGCTCAAAGTGAAGGGGAAGTATTTCCACCCATGCGAATGGTTACTCCAAAAAGCAGAGCCTGAAGCAAGGACTTGGGTGCAGGCAGTTTATGTGAGAGCTGATAACGGGAGGAGAAGCCAGGAGTGGGGCGATGAGACAGGGAAGGAGAGAAAACCCATCCAGGCGAGTTATCAAAGTCTCTGCTGTGGGCAAGGTGGGCTTGATGCCACCAGGAGCCACATAGAGAATGGTGAGCTCAGGGGTCTGGACTGGAGTGTTTCCTAACTGGCTTCTGCTCCTGTTGGCTGAGGTCATCCCTGGGGGCATTAACTCCCCTGCACTTCTTGACTGTCCTGTGCTCAGGTGAAGCTGTCTCCTGTGGTATAGGAGAAGTTCTGGGCAGAAAGCAAGCAGACGTGCATCATGCTCTTGAAATGACGGGCTGCCAGCCTGGGGTGGGTCAGAGCTGGCATATGCAGCTCAAGTCACAGGCAGGCTGAAGGGATGTGACACCACACCAGAAAAAGAACGAAAGAAGCTTGAACAGAATGGAATTATAGAGATGGGGCTGCAATCACCTTCCTGAGGTCCTTTAATTTATCCTGTTGTCAGACATCCCTGACAAATCCAGATGGGAATCTAGCCCATCAGTAACTGAATCCACATGGAGGACTCGGAATGGAAGGACATAGTGACCTCGCAGAGATAGGTCTCCTTTCCTTTGGGAGGTCCAGACAGGAAACTTGGTCAAAGATTAATTTAGTGGATTAAGAAAGGAGTCTCTGGTGAATGAAGAAGGCAATGTTTTATGCTATAAGTGCATAATAAAAGGTAATAATGACAAAGTCCACAGCTTTCCACAGTTAGACACAGTGAATAGGATGGGAGGTGGTATAGTAGTTAAAATCTATATTTTCTTTTAGCAAATTGTAGTTTAAAAACTTAAAAATCACAGAATTTTAAAGGCCACATAAATAGACAAAACATTCTGGTAACACAACAGAAGAAGCAAGAGAAAGTTGCCAGGGTGGTGGAGTCCCAACTCAGCTCAGTGATATTGGGAAAAGTTCACTGAATGTTGGTAGAAATAAAGAATGAACTGAAAGAAATAAAGTCTCAGAGATAAGTGAGACTCTCTGAACTTCAGTTTTCTCCCCTGTCAAACAGGGATGATAATGACCTTCACTTCATAGCTCCTTGGGAGGAATGAATGGGCTGGGTGGGAAAGTATTCTGTCATGTGCAAGGCATCATAAAACTTGGTAATTAATCCAGATTTGAAATGTAGTTGTTACCTTTTAAACTGTTGAGATGATAGATACCACTTCACTCATTCCAAGAAGGAAGTACTGTTTATCTTAGCATTGCTGAGTGCAAAGAATTTTCAAGGAGCCAACAAGGGTTAAATTTTTCAATGCTCTAAGGAAGGGAACACATGTTCTGTCTCATCTTGACATTACAGCATTGCTAACAACAGCTTTGGAATCCAGGTTTTCTATTATTTTTATTATTGTATCTACTAGTCTTTCCATAGCCCATTCTGAATGAGGCCTGGCAAGTGGCAGGAGGCAGATCCCACACAGTCCTGTTCACTTACATTCCATTTCCTTTGGCTGCTTCTCCTTGCTTTATGCTTCACTCAGCTGTTTACGCCCATTTTCTCTGGGTATGCTTTATTTTTCTTTGAAGATACTCACTTTGGAATCTGGTTCTTGCTTCTGTCTTAAAATTAAATTAAAAGAATCTTCCAGGTGTTACACAATCAGTCAGATGTTTTAGAATACAATTAAAGGTTTTGAGATGCAGTTTTGTAGAACATTTCTGACACTTGATTTAAGGTATTTTTCCATCTCACAGAGTTCAACTCAAGTGAGTGTAGTTCTGACTTGTGGGGTGAATTAAAGCTGAAAGTTTCCAGAAGATGGAAAGCTACTGTTGTCTCAGACAAAATCAAGCTTTGTTTTAGCATATTTGAAATATTTTGTCACTACTGTCTCTTATCCACATATCTTTCACAGCTCTAAGCAATCTCTAAGGTTTTTATTAATTTACTGTGGTTTTGGATTTTTCTGTCTCAAGGAATCTCAGATCTGATATTCTTGCTAGTAGAGTAAAGAAATTGGAGGAGGAAAGAAGTATTGAATGAGCCTGTCCTTATTACAAAATAGACTACTGCTTTTTTAGATAGGGCATTTATCGTTTGGGAAAATCATTTACAATGAGACAGAGAGGTATCAAGTTGGCCAGCTGGTGGGTGATTCCATCGTAGTCTAGGGCTTGGTTCTCAACCTTCTGGGCTAAGAAACAGAGTCTCAGGGGCACCACGCTGAGAAAGATTGACTATAAAATTAGATTGCAAATTTATAAGTTTACAGTAATGAAAAGAATTGTGATGATGACAACTACCATTCCTTGAGTGCTTTCTATGTGTCAGACATCATGCTAAGTACATTTTAGATTTGTTAGCAGACTGACTGGGTTCAATTCCATCTCTGCCATCTACCATTCTGTGGTCTTAGCCAAATTCCCTAACTCTGTGCAAGTTATTTGCCTTATTTATTAAAGTGCTCAGAAGAATGCCTGGCACATTGTAAGTACTCTATTTACCATTAATATAATTCTCATGATGCTCCTATAAGGTGGATAGTATTACTATTTCCCTTTTCTGGTGAGAAAGTGAATATTTAAAAATGTTAAATAATTTGCTAAGGTTCCATAAGTAGTAAGTAGGCAACCAAAATGTAATCAGAACAAGGAATTAAAATTGAATGTTTAAGGCTTCAGGCTAAGAGATTACTCCTATTCACTTTCTCAGTGGAAAGAGTCTTTTCACTGAGATCGCATCACTCAAAGTCTGTTGGCCATGTCTCCTCTCAAAGATAGTTCTAAGAAAAGCATGGCTAACATTTGCTCTGGGACTTCCCTTTTTTATGCTTTCCTAGCTGATGCCCCACTCACCATGACTGGCAGATCAGTCACATTGCCCCCAAGTACCATCTACAACAGCTCTATGCAATAGAACTTTCTATGATAAAGGGAATGTTCTAGATCTACTTGGTCCAATACAGTAGCCACTATCCACATGTGGTTATTGAATACTTAGTGACTCGTGTGACTGAGAAACCAACTCTAATTTAATTTATATTAGTTTAAATTTAAATTAAAAAATAAATTTAAATAGCTATATATGGCTAGCGGCAACTGTTTCAGAGAGCACAGATCTTCAGGAAAAAGTGTATGTTTAGAAAAATGAGGCAGTTGGTCATCTCTGAGAGAGAATCAAAGGGATCCAGCCAGCCATATTATGACAGCATTCTATGTAAATTTCACTCAGCAAAGAGTTTCCTGGATCAGTATCCTGTTTATTTCATATTTAGTATACCAGGGTACTTCAAAAAGTTCATGGAAAAATAAAATTAAGAGGTAATATGAATCTTTCCGTGAACTTTTTGAAGGCCCTTATAGGTGTTTCTGAGGGCAGCAGACAGGCCTATTTATTTCAGTGGAAAACTCCAAATAGAAGATTCAGAGGACATTTGTCTTGGTTCACATCCTCTGGGTAGGTCTCCCCCTAAGATCCTCTGAAGGCCAGGATAGCTGTGGGATTGTGAGGAGAGGGGAATGAGAGCAGAAGTAAACTGAGGAATGGGAACAGCTTTGCAAAGGGTGACTCTAGACTGAGAAATCCAAACCATACACCCATAGACCACCACTCTCTTCCTCTTTCATGGCAAGTGTGCCTTAGTTTTCCAGCCACGGGGTTTTGAGTCAGAAGACCTGGGTTAAAGTATCAGCGTCATCCCTTGCTAACTGGGTGACTATAGAAAACAACGGAGTTGCTTTTCCTCATCTTTAAAACAGGAATGGAAATAGTGGGTATCACAAGTAACACCTTCCTCAAAGGATGCACATGAGGATCCCATGAGATAAAGCACATGGAATCACTCTGTAAACTTGTAAAGTCTGTAGAAATGTCTTAGCAACAATTGTGGCATTACATAGATCACTCTGCCTTTCAAAACTGCTTTCATATTTATTATCTTCATATCTTTCATATTTATTTATCTTCACAATAAGCTTTCGAGCGAAGCAGGGCAGGAGTTACTATCTATGTTTTCTATCTGTTAATGCACACAAGGGTGGCTCAGAGACACCGAGAGACTCGGCTAAGATTACACAGTACGTCTGGATGCATTATGCCTGGGCTGAAACCTGGACCTCCTGAGTCCCCTTGTAAAGCCCTCTCTTCTAAAAAAACAACCAAGAGACTTAGGCTTGATATCCAGAAGTTATGCTACAAGATAAAAAAATGGAATTATTCATATTCAATAAGCAACCCAAGCTACAACATGAGTCAAAAGCCGAATAATCCTCACATCAATGTGATGATGATGAGTAAACACCCATTGTACTAAGCATTATATAAATACTATTAAGTTTACTCTGCATATAACTCTATGAGGTTGTATAATTATAAGCCTCACTTTACAATTGAGAAAATAAAGGCAAAAAATAGTTTAGGAATTTCTCTGTGGCCCACAGAGCCAGCAAGTGCCAAGATAAGACTGGATATATTAGTTTGCTAAGGCTTCTGGAACAAGGTACTGCAGACTTGCGGGCTTAAACTACAGAATTATTATCTCACAGTGATGGAGGCTAGAAGTCCAAAATCAAGGTGCCAACAAGGTTGGTTCCTCCTGAGGGCTGTGAGGAAAGAATCTGCTCCAGGCCTCTCTCCTTGGCTTGTAAATGACCATCTTCTCTTTGTCTCTTTAAATCAGCTTCCGTCTATGTTTATCTATGTCTGTGTCCAAATTTCCCATTTTAAGGGCACAAATCACATTTAACTAGGGCCCACCTTAATCCTCATTTTAATTTGATTACCTCTCTCATAACCCTATCTCCAGATAAGGTCACATTCTGAGCTGCTAAGAGTTAGGACTTCAACATACTAATTTGGGAGGAGGCTCAATTCAACCTACATCACTGGATACAAACCCAGTTGGCTTGGTCAGTTGGCCTCCAGACCTTACATTGTTAAGCATTAAGCTTTAATGCTTCCTGACACTACAAAATCACAGCATTCTGTAGCTTTTCGACAGGAACAAATGTCAAGACCTTGAGCACAGCACTTGACCTCCAAATCCAGTGTTAGAGCCACGGAACAGAAATCTATCCTCTAAAAGTTCTTAAACTAGAAAAGTGCTCCATGAAAATGTTTATCGAAGAGACTGGTTTCCAGCTTACTAGGCAATTTGGCATCGAGGACCTTTGTCATAAACATTTACAAATATTCTGCTCTGTAATGAGGTTAATCAGTAAACCATACAACCTCTGGCCTCTCTTTTGCTTTACCTAGTCTCAGTTTCAGTCTCTGTGAGTAAGCTAAGAATGGTAATGCAGTTTCAGGGGTTAGAAAATTCGAGTCACATTAATCCTCACCACAGCTGCACGCTGTCAGGATTTGTCCCGGAAATGATGAGTATGAAGCCTGCGAAAGGTAGGACACTGCTCACAGGTGCTCTTGCTTCCACGATGGGACTGAGGAAATCTGGGAGACTTTTGTTTGAGATCATAGCAATTGATCTCTGTTGAACATGACTCAGACACAGAAGATCAGGGTGGGAGGTTGAGATGGGGTGAATTTTTTAGGGTTATAAGCAGGTGAGTACCCTATTGGGATTACATCTAAGCATGTTTTCCCTAAAATTCCTCATTGGATATTATGTCAAATTAGCACCATTCTTTCAGTGAAACATTTAACAGTTCTGACATTAATGTCAAAGGACACTTGAAAAATTATTTTAAAGTATATTATTTAACGCAGTATTTTTAAAATGGCAATCTCAGATGCCAGGGGATTATGGAATCTATTTAGTGGCTTATGGCCAGCTTTAAAAAGTAGAATAAAATAGAACAGAACAGAAACATTAGCGTGCCCCTCAAGAAACAAGGATGAGAGTCGTTTCATGAAAATTTTGTTTTGTGTGTACAAGGGTCATGATACAAAGTATATTTCAAACTACGGGTTGTGATAATTAGCGTGCCCCTCAAGAAACAAGGATGAGAGTCGTTTCATGAAAATTTTGTTTTGTGTGTGCAAGGGTCATGATACAAAGTATATTTCAAACTACGGGTTGTGATTAAAAAATAATAAATAAAAAGAGATTGAAAAACACAAATTTAAAGAACTAGTTTCATAGCAGGTTTCTCCCAACAGTCTATGGCAAATCAGATATGCAAAGAGTTGAGCTTTAAGCCTAGGCTATTGTTTTCTCTGGATTAAAACGTAGGTTATAATTAAAACACAGTATAATATAAATACTATTTTAATATTTTCTTAAAACAGAAACTCAGCAAAAAGAAATTTTAAACATTATTACAATAATTTCAATTGTGACCATATTTTTGATCATAGACTTGGCAGCATATCATGTTGTTTTAAATGGATGTTTAAAAGTGACCAACAGTGTATTTAGAAATAGAAATTAGTTGGAAGGCTGGGAAAGCAAATTTTCCATTCACTTCGATTTAACAAACATTCATTAAACATTTACTATGTGTCAGGCATTGTGTTAGGTATGAGGAATGAAAAAAAGGGAATATAATCTAATAAATTTCCCCACAAAGAGTTTACGGACTAACCACAACAATAACAAAAATGTATTGAATGTTTACATTGTGTCAGGCACTATGTACTTTACACTCTCTGTCTTAGTTCATCCTTGTTACAACCTCTCACGTAGGTGCTATGTTATTCCCACTTTATAGAGGAAGGAACAGAAGTTTAAAGAAGTTCAATGTCTTTCCCAAGTTCAGATATCTTAGCAAGTTGCAGGTGAATTGAATCAAGATTTTTCCACTCAGTAAGGCACTCTTAATTAGGATCTCATAGCACCTCAAGTTTAGTGTGGAAGGTAAAAGCCCATAAACAAATAAAAACGATTGTACCTGCCTCTGATAAGTGCCATAGTAGAAGTCTGTACAGAGGGCAGGAGAGATTAATTCCCCCTGGGGTCACTGGGGCGGGACTCACAGAGGAGGTGTTCAGCTGACAAAGCAGGGAGAGGCACCCACATCCCAAAGGCCAGGTGCCAGGAACAGCAAACAATTTCACAAATGAAGCTGTGTCATCTAGTCAAGAAAGCATGGGTTAGGAAATAAAGGAAGGCCAAAAAGGCAATTTTTTCATTCACTTCAATTCAACAAACATTCATTAAACATTTACTATGGTCAGCTTTGTGCCAGAGATGAAAAACTGGCCATAACGCAGACCCTTTTTCAGGAGCATCAGAAACTAACTACGAGGTCATGGGAAAGTGCCTTCGCTATTACGTGAACCTGATTTTCCCATTTGGGAGCACAGTGATTCTGGTCACAAACTCCTTAGAGCTGCACTGTCTAATGTGGCAGTCTTTAGCCACACCTGGCTATCTAATTTTAAATTTTAATTATTTAGGATTGAATAAAATTTAAAATCCAGCTCCTCAGTATCACTAGCTACATTGCAAGCATTCAATATCCCCATGTGGTCAGTGTCTACCATATTGGTGGATACAAAACCTTTTACCTTCCCTGAAAGTTCCTTTGGGTAGTACTCCTTTAGAGAGTCTATTGAAAGGTAGAGACCCTCTATTCAGAAGAATTTTGCTTTCCTTTTCAGCGGTTCTCAGACTTCCTATGATCCCACATAAGGACTCTTCTCTAAACTCTCATAGAGAATTTCTTGTCACAAAGGAATCCAAATTCTCATCCTCCTTGGTAGACTGATTCCAAAAAATGTGCTCATAAATCCAAATATTAATATATAATTCCCCTTCTAAATTGTATAAAAATAAAAATAAATTTATCTTCTCAGAAAGCATATTCTAAATTAAAGTTGAATTACTTCTACCCCCTCCACATTTTATTCTCTATCAATTTTGTATTTGTTTACCTGTTTACCTTTTTGTTACAGTCCCTGACATAACCCCTACCCCCAATACACAAAGAAAAGAAAGAAAAAGTTTGGGCCTTTTATTTATTTATTTATTTTTTGGTACCCGTTTCCCCAAGGTTGGGCCTTGTCTGTCTGTCTTGTTCACTGTTGTATCCTCAGAGTCTAACACAGTGTCTGCTAAATAGCATGTATTCAATATATATTTATAATGAAATAACTATCCTAATAGTTATGTCATCAAAACAGACTGTGTTGATAATGACTAATTAACTATCAATTAACTATCACTGAAATCAGGATTTTGCTAGGTTCTTCAGGAAACATGTCTTTTAATGGTACTTGACTTATCAAAACTTTTTCTTAACAACTGTATTTTATACTCAAAACTACCTGATGACATAGTAAGGCTGGGTGTTAATAATCCCATTTTTACAGATGAAATTGAAACAGAAAAAGGTTAGGCAGTGTTTAAGATCTCATGGTCAGGTAATTGTGGAGCTGTTCTATCCAACCATTTTGGAATATGTTGGCCACCATGGTCATTTTGGTTGCCTGTCCATTTTCCTCTTTACTTTGTGGAGACGTGCTTTGAGAAGAGAGGCATTCCTTCATATTATTGTGCACTGTTCTCATAGTTCTACCATATTTTATTGCTTTAGCCGAATATTATCTGTATCTTTGTGAAAGTTTTCCATTTTAATCTGGATGATTCCAGAGATTGATATGACATTGATATCATTATCTGCTTTGAGTTGGGACTCCTTTGTGTTTCTTGATTATGAAAATATTTGTTTTGTTGAAATAATGCTCAGAGATCTTGGAATTGTCATCTGAGGACAAAAAGTTACACATTTCCTAGGAGTCTACGGAATTCAGATTCTGTCATTAATTGGTTGTTTGGACCTTGGGCAAGTTACTTAACCTTACTAGACCTGTGGTGGAGAGAAACGGGGCTGGGAGGAACGGGGACTCAGGGGCGTAAGAAAGGTTGGAGGATAAATCTAGGTATAAGTGAAACTAATGCTTTTAATATTTTTTAGTTCTTTTCAATCCTGTTTGCTCCAGAAATTTTAGTCATATTTGTTTATAAAATAAATCAGGGTTTTGCTTATACCTGATCTTTTCTTTTTGGCTTATTAATTCCATATCTTTATCCTTGCATTTCATGGTCATAAAACAAAGCACCATTACTGAAATTTTTTGTCTGTTAGATATACTAATTTTATGCTGGTTTTATATGGATAAATCAGACATAAAAGAAAGGAAATTGATTTTTGCAGATACTATATATTGTGTGTCCAGTCATTTCCTGGGTCAATGCAGAATGCATTATTGTCAACAATATTTACTATGTATATATTCCACTTTGCCATTGTAGAAAATCCCCGAATTTTAATGCTCCTAAAATCTTATATGGAGATTTTAGATAATAAAGAAGAACTAGATTATCTAGCATGGAGTCTTCTTTTTACAGATGAGGAAAGGGAGGCCCAGACAGGATAGGTCATGTTTAAATGCCATATAACTAGATTCATAACCATGACTCCTAGGGACCTAGAGTCAGGGAAGACTTCCCAAGAGAAGCAGTACTTATAGGGAAATTCAGAGATAAGTGGAGACAAGTAAGTTGAAGCTCTAGGAGTGGATGGCTGTGTTGAGGAATGTTTCAGGCTTAAGAAACAGCATGTGGAAAAAGTTCTTAGTCTAGAAGCAGCAAGGCACATTCAAGGAACAGAGAAGTGAGAGCATGGAAAATGGCTGGAAAAGCAAATAAGGGTAGGGTCATGCAGAGCCTTACAGGCCTAGTTTTAGGTTACATGCAAGGCGAAGCATTGAAAGCGCAAAAAAACTCAAGGGCAGATGGAAGAGGAAGAGAAAGGCTTTGATTATTGTGCTTTTGAAACATCACACAGCTGAAATAATCCTGGAGGGTAGCGCTTCAGTGCATGAGCTTTGAGGTCAGAATCCCAAAGTTCAATTCTCAACTATGTGGGTAAGTCTGAGTAAAGCTGCTTAACTTCTCTGTGTCTCCAGGTACTCATCTGTAAGTGGGAAATGATAATATTACCTACCCCATAGGATTTTTTGAGAAATAAAATACAAGTGTCTGACACTAGGAAGGACACTGTAAAAGTTTTCTGCCAATAACAGCAATGACAATAGTAATAATATCAACCATCTTTTGAGCACTGTAGAGCATTCTACTTGTATACATGCACAGGTCCACAATTCTTAATTATCAATTACAAATTCCAAAAGAGCAGAAAACCAAATGTTTTTTAAAAGTTTGGCACACTCTTCTTTGGTGGCAAAACTTGTCTTGAGTGGATATGCAAGTTATTTAGGGTCTGTATTTATTCAACTTAGTGTGAATATTCATACATTTTACTGTGGAAAATCATATTGCTGTGTTTAATTCTGGGCTCTGTCCCAGACTGTGCTAGAAGCATTATGTAATATATAAATAGCACTGCATTCTGTTCTAAAATCCAAAAATTTCTAAATTCTAAAACTCATGTGACCCCAAGGGTTTCAGATGAGGAATGGTGGCTCTGTATCACTTCATTCAATCTTCAGCATAACCCTTGAGATAGGTATTTTCATTCCAAGCTTGCTGCTATAAAAACCGAAGTGCATCAACAGTTTAAGTAATTTGCTCAAAATCCCACTGTTCATAAGAGATGGCATTGGAATTTTGGTCTAGGGTTGTCTAACAGTGCTTTGAAGAATCAGACACATTTGTACACTTTTATGTCTCTTATTTATGTCTATTGAATTTTTTAGCGTTTTGCATAATTTAAATATATATATTTTTAAAGAGCTATAGCTTATGCTTCCAGGAAATAGAAACATTTTTATAAACAGATCGTTTTATATTATGTAGAGATTTTATAGATAAGGGGCTCATTTAATAATAGTGGTATTTTGTCTTGTTGTGCTTCCACCATCTTGCAATGTGAGACCCCTGGGTCACTGTCACTACCACCAGATGTGGTCTTTGGACTTTGGACTTCCCAGCCTTGGAAACTGTAGTTTGTCTCAACATCAACTTCTTTATTCTGCAGTTTGAGTAAGGGAAAAATAGCTTTCTCCTTGATCATATATCGTTCTTTATAGAAGTGCACAATCTCAGCATAATGGTATCATGTCATACTAACCAATATTTTCACAATTGGTGATACTCCAATAATGGAGACACAAGTAATGAAGACTCCAAGAGATATCAAGATGAGTCATGATTTTGTTAGGTTTTCAATACTCCTCTCCACCATGTGGCTCAGGGGAAGATGACTGTCCCCAACTCCAGGGAACCGAAAGCAATCTTCCTACCAATGTGAGGATGGAGCCAACATCAGAAGAAGATAAAAGAAAAAGGACCACTGAGAAGCAGAGAAGAATCTATCTCTTGACTTCCTGTTACCTGAAACAATATATTTCTTTGATGACTAACTCAATTTAAGTTGAATTTTTCTGTTACTTGCAGCCAAAGTCATCCCAATAACAATTTTCACCCCCTAAAGAAAAAATAGTGGTGTTAGGAATAATAGTTACTATTTCTATTTTAATGTCAGCTATAATTTATTGAGCATTTCCTGTGTGCCAAACATTTAGCAAAGTGCTTGTCATGCATAATCTCGTTTAATACATCAACCCAGTGAGGTAGGAATTATTATTCCCTGTTTTATGATGAGAAAACTGCAACTTAAAGATGTTAAGTAAATTGCCAACTGCACACAGATAGTAAATAATAGAGCAGGAATTTGAATCCAGGTAGACGGATTCCAGGCATGGCCTTCTTTTTTTAAACTCCTCCTTGGTTTTATAATGATTAAAATAGTACCTATACGTGGGAAAAAATTACAAACAGTAAAAAGATTGTGCAATCTACTACCTCAGAAAAATAATAGCGATATCAGCTCCCCCAGTCACCACCGTCCAGTTCTTTTGTATCATGCAGAAATTTGCCTTACATACACACACACAGTTTTTTAAATACCCATGTGAGCACCATATCATAGAAACCTTTCCACATCAGCACACAGAGATCAAAATTATTGTTTCACACCTACATAATACTTTAGTATATGGATGTAACAAATTTTTTGAACCAGACTTTTACTGATGAATATTTAAATTGTTTCCAATTTATGGTTCTTGCAAAGTTGGTGCAAAGAAATATTTTTACAAAAACACTTTTTCATATAGGTTCAAACATTTAACTAAAAATTGTTTTCTAGCAGTGGAAAATTTATGCTGGATTAAAAGAGTATTTGAGTTTTAAATGTTGGAAGGTATTAACAAGTTGCCCTTCAAGAATGTTTGTTTTCCCAACAGTGTGTATTATCAAACTTTTTAAAACTTTACACATTTAACAATGAAAGCTATAATATTGTAGTTCTAATTTTAATGTAATTATTGGCAAGGGTAAAAATATTTTTGTATGTTTATAAAACACTTTTGCTTGTATTTTAAAAAACTGTTCATTCGTGTCCTTTATTCTTTTTTCCATGGATTTGAGAATGTTTTCTTATTGATTTGCAAGAGCTCCTTACATATTAATGATATGAATCCTTGGTCTGTCCTCTACATTGCAGATATTTTTCTGAGCTTGTAATTTGTCACTTAATTATATATATATAAAATATATGCTGTAAAAAGTTGTTAGTTTTCACATAGTTAAATATCTCAGTCTTTTCTTAGAGCCCACACTCCTAATTATGCTAAACAGCCTCTCTAATTTCTAGAATGATGACATTAATTCCAGTTTTGTTGTGACTTTTGTTCAGGTGTACTAACAGAACAAGCGGCAGGACCTCTGGGACAGAATCTAGAAGTGGAACCGTACTCACAGTACAACAATGTTCAGTTTCCCCAAGTTCAACCACAGATTTCCTCATCATCCTATTATTCCAACCTGGGTTTCTACTCCCAGCAGCCTGAAGACTGGTACTCTCCTGGAATATATGAACTCAGGCGAATGCCAGCTGAGACTCTGTACCAGGAAGAGAGTGAGGTAGCAGAGATACCTGTCACAAAGAAGCCCCGAATGGGCACGTCAGCAGGGAGAATAAAAGGGGATGAGCTGTGTGTTGTTTGTGGAGACAGAGCATCTGGATACCATTATAATGCACTGACCTGTGAGGGGTGCAAAGGTACGCAACTTTTGATTAGCAATTTTCTCCTAGTTAAGAGTTACTGTATTGGTTGTTGAAATCCCTCAAGCTGGATTCTTCCCTTTTCCCCAAATAACTTCCCATTTTCTCCTCCTCTGCTCCTATCTCTTCTTAACTCCTCATCTTCGTTGAGCTGTCATAGATGTTTAGGGAAAATCTGTTAGAGTATTAAGCTTAGATATAAGTAACCTTTTTTTCTATTCACAACCTCATACATAGTCAGAAGGAATTGATGATTAAATTTACTTAGTTGTGGGTTTTTGTTTTTGTTGTGTTCAATTTGTTTTGTTTTGTAAAGAAAAGAGAAACTGCTGAACTCATCTTTTTTAAAATTAAGATCAAAGAGAGTAAGACTTTGTTCAATAAATATTTTAGAATACGTTTTTATGCACTTTAGTTGATTGAGAAAGAAGCAGAGGAAGAAAACAGGGAAAGAAGGAAGGAAGTAATAATAGCTTATATTCAACAAATATTTCATTTATAAAGAACATAGATTTGTGATAGATGCTGTAAGGGGAATCATAATAAAATTGCAATCCATTTAGAATGGATAAAATATTAACACAGGAAATAGGAAAATGACTCAGTGTAAATTAAAGTCCCGTGAGATTACACTCCCAATGAGGGCACAGATAATAAGTTTATAAGATTTCAGAGAAAAGAATACTTTCATCTATTTATTTTTATATTTATTCATTCAACAAATATTTCTGGAGACCTACCAAGTATTAGGCACTTTTCTAGCTTTTAGGACATTGAAAGCTGAATAGGAACTGTCCTTGAGCCGAATTGGTTGGATGGTGTGCCAAGTAGGAGATCTCAGATGCCAAAGATTGCCACAAAAATAAACAAAGGACCCAGTCACATAAGAATGGCTCAAGGACATCTCAAATCTTTGAAAGTTCAAATGTTCAGATTGTGTAAAACCATATCAGTCATTAGAATTTTTTTAAATGAAGAAGTATTTATGCTCCAACTTTAAAATGTAAAACCTATCTATAAAGAAAAAAATTTAAATATAATTTATGGCCTTCAAAATGTCCTTAACATTTTCATGGAGAGTCAAGTTTGTGTAAGTAAAATGAACTTATAAATTCTCTGAAGGCATAGATTATGTCTTCACTTTTATTACTACCCATAGCACCTACCATGGTGCCTGGTACATAGTAAGTACGGAACAAACATCTTTTGAATGGCTGGTTTTATTCTTTTTTATTGCTGGTTCATTCAAAGCTCCATGTAGCCATCCCTGAGCTGGGTACATCTCATGCATATTAAGTTTACCTTTTCTATTTTCTCATAGCTCTTGACAAGTAAATCATACTTCTTGCTGTTAATGAGATCATGGGCACAAACAAAAATGAAGGCAATTAGTTTGAATGTCAGCTTAAGACAGTCACAAAGATGATCCAGAGGATGCTACTATTTGTTTTTAAAGACTGTCATAAACTAAAAATGTAAAAATCAATTTAATATGAGTAAAGAACTTAGAAAAGTGTAGCACATAGAACTTAATAAATGCCTATTATTTTTGTTGTTATGGTCTTAGAATCTATTTACACAGAGTGTAGTGGCAAGGTGACTATTTTCTGCTTATGTTGATAAACAGGGATGCCCAACTCTTAACAGTTTTTTGGCAAGACTCACTTGAAATAGATTCAAATTGCCAGAAGCCACTTGGCCTTGTCTGGGTAGACCAGTGCTACTCAAAGTGTGGTCCCTGGACCAGCAGTATCAGCCTCACTTGAGAATTTCTAAGAAATGCAAATTTTGGAGTCCGACTCCCAACCTACTGAAGCAGAATTTCTGGGAATGAGGCCCAAGAATCTGTGACTTAACAAGTCCTACATGCTAAACTTTGAGAACTACTGGTGTAAATTGTGCCTTAAAGACATCTGAGGGGACTCCTCTGGCCAAGCAGTTTGTGTGCTGTGACTGTAAAACCCACAGGGATGAGAACAGAGAAGAAGGGGGAACTGCTTTCCATTAGGTCATCTAAAGGACAATTCAATAGATAAAAATGTAGACTACAATCCCGACTGGAAAGACACAAAGTGTAATCTAAGTCACGTAGTCACGTTTTTTGCTTTGAGAGAAAAAAAAAAAAAAAAAAAAAAAAAAAGAACACACATAGTTTATTCTGAAAATCTGATTCAAAAGGAAAATTCCAGTATAAATACCTTTGAACCTAAAAATTTCACTGCCAATGACATGCTAATTCTACAAACATTCTCTCATGTCTTTAGAGCAATTGTGGAAGGTAGGTAAAGGTTAGGAGTAAGCATATCACTTCAAAAAGAGGCTGAGGTTTGGAGATGCCAGTGCTAATAGCTTATGTAATATATTTACTGCATTCCATAGTAAATATATTAATTCTCATATCTTATGCCCATTCTATAGAAGAGGAAACTGAAGCACAAGAAGTTGATCAACTTACCCAAGGCTTCACAGCTAATAAGGAGATGAAGCCTCAAAATTACAGCTTATAAATGTAACTCCAGAGCCTGTATGATTGACCGTTAGGCCTTTTATTTCTTGCTCACTAAGTGATCATTCTACTCTTGAGTTATTTGCTCAAGGCTATTATTGACTAACTCAGTGGCCAAAGGAAGGAACTCGAGTGCTCCATTTAGGTATTAAGGTATTGGTATTGTCTAAGCCAAGGGAATAAATTCCTAAAATCAGTAACTTAGGACAGCTTACCTCTTTGGAAGTTGGCTCTCTAGTGAAACTTTGACCTCTTGAGAATAATTCTGGGGAGTAGCAGGATGAATAGAGTGAGACAAGGGGGCCAAGAACGACCCTGGGAAATGCCAACCTTAAAGTCTGGCAGGGGAAGAGAAGCCCATAAAAAATACACAATAGAAAAAGTCAGAGACAGCAGGCTACCAGGAAAGTGCAGGAGCACAGGAGGCAAGGGACAGAGAGAGTCGTCAGAAGAGAACTGATCTTTGGGGAAGTTTAGGAAGGAGAAGCTGGGTTTGGATATAAATACATTTTTAAGAGCAGAGAAAGGCAGAGCCTTTTCATTGATTTTGAATTGAGACTTTTCCCCCAAAAGGTGTCAGCAAAAGGACAAGTGTGCAAGGGAAGGGACAAGATGGAGCCAGCCAGAGATCATGTTCTACACCAGAGGTTGGCATATTTTTTTCTGTAAAAAGCCAGACAGTAAATATTTTAGGCTTTGCACCATAGCAGTCTCTCTTGCAACTACTCAACTCTGCCACTACAGCACAAATGCAGCCACATAAAGAATGGGCATGGCTGTGTTCTGATAAACTTTACTTATAAAAATAGGCAGGAAAATAAAAAACAGGCTGTTACTGGCTTTAATTTACTGACCCCTGCTCTTGACCAATGACTCTTGAGGGTCAAGATATGAATAATTAAAAGAGCTAAGACATGTTAGGTCCCTGAAAAGGTACTAAGCTCTGTCCCTCCCACCCCCTGTCCCCAGACTTAATCCTAGGATGGAAGCTTGCGTAGTAAGTGAACACATCACTCAACCCATAGCCCACATGTGCAAGAAATGTAACTTTTTTTTGAATAATTGGATTTAATCCAATCTCAAGCCCTAGTAGAAACTTCACATCGTTCAACTCAGGATTATTCCACTCATCCCCACCAAATTTTTTCTGGGGTTTTGTCTAAGTACCAGGACTAATGTATTGTGTAGGGGTTGGGCACTGAGGATGGGGCTCTTGGTCCTCAGGGCTGTTGGCACGGTTGGGCATCTGTTGGGGTGTTGTTCTACCTTGTCCTAAGCCACCAGTGGAAAAGGTCTTTGCAGCACCATCCTGGGGTCCTGAGCATACTCCTTCATGTCTGGCCCTGCGTGTCTTCTTCATTAAGCTCCACAGGATGGCTTCCTGATGTTGCCCCTGGGGTTGCGTTGGAATGTCTGGTTGCCAAGGGAAGCCATGCAGCCATTTTTTCTGCTCTATGCTGTGCTGAGTGCAGAGAGCCTTGAGGGCCTCCCTGGCTCTACCCAGGAAAGGACACAAGAATCCCTCTGTTCTAGGGTCCAGATGACATGGGGTTTCTATCATCTATCATCTCACCCATCCTAGGATTAAGTCTGGGGACAGGGGGTGGGAGGGACAGAGCTTAGTACCTTTTCAGGGACCTAACATGTCTTAGCTCTTTTAAATTCCTCTTTGATTATCTGCCACCTTCCAACTTGGGGAAATTTTATCTAGTATTTGAGATTTGGGGGCTTAGGCATTTGTGACAGAAAAGACATTCATTGGTTCCTTTTTGTTTTTTATGTGTTCTCTACAGAAAACAAATAAACTTTGTCCCAACTTAGTGAATGGGGAAAGGGAAAAGACTGTGAGGAAAACCAGAGGAGCATGAAATAGGGTGGAATACAAGTGAAGGAAACAGTGCCTCATGCCAGGCAGGTTTAACAGCTCAGCCAACTTTGTCCCTCCCTTCTCTCCCTCCCCACCACATCTCTTGGATATCTGCATTTACCAGATGGAAAGTGAATTTCACTCCATATCTTTCCAACAAAGGGAGTGTGGGCTTTGGGGTCAGACAAGTGAACATTGAATTTAGGCTCTGCCCTTCTTGGCCGAATAAACAAGTTATCTAATATGTCAGTGAAATAAAACAGAAACCGACATTTCAATCAGAAAAG
This sequence comes from Galeopterus variegatus, assembly GCF_000696425.1. Taxonomy (NCBI): domain Eukaryota; kingdom Metazoa; phylum Chordata; class Mammalia; order Dermoptera; family Cynocephalidae; genus Galeopterus; species Galeopterus variegatus. The sequence continues at coordinate 209,937 of NW_007728044.1, read as the reverse complement.
AATTAATACAGAAGTTAGGAGAGCCAGAGTAACAAGTTCTCTGCTGAGCCTCCAAAAGATGCTCAGAGCCACATTGCTGAACCTGCCTCCCATGGCAGTTGCTATTCTGCCACAGTCAAGAAAATGGGGACTTCTTTGAATAGTAAGTGTTCCCAGGGGAGAAGTGATGGAAAAAGACACAGAAACCTTGTTTAATGAAATAACAAATGAAAACTTCCCATGTATTGGGAGAGATGTGGACATTCAAATTCAGGAAGCTCAAAGGTCTCCAATTAGACACAACCCCAAAATGATCCTTTCCATGGAACATCATAGGCAAACTGTCAAAAACCAAAGGCAAAGAGAGAGTTGTGAAAGCAGGAAGAGAAAAGCATCAAATCAAATGTAAGGGAATCCCCATTAGACTATCAGCAGATTTCTTAACAGAAACCTTACAGGACAGGAGAGAATGGGATGATATACTCAAAGTCCTGAAAGAAAAAAACTGTTAGCCAAGACTACTTCATCCAACAAAGCTATCCTTCAGAAACAAAGAAGAAATAAGACCTTCCAGACAAGTGAAAGCTGAGGGAATTCATCACTACTGGACCAGCCTTACAAGAAATGATTAAGGGAATGCTACAACTGGAAATCAAAAGATGGTCTTTACTAATATGAAAACATGAATAAGAACAAAACTCACCTGTATATGTAAATTCATAATTCAAACTCAGAACACTCCAGTGAGGTGGTAGTGTTATGTAAATCCTTAAATTTTCTAAAATGAAGGCTTAAAGTAAAAATGGTCAAAAACAAAAACACAACAGCTAAAATTAGTCGCTAAGGAACATATAACAGATACAAATGTAAATTAAAGCAACAAAAATATAATTTGTGTGGGGGAGGGAGGAAGGACAGAGTATTCGCATGTGAATAAAGTTAAGTTGCTATCAGCTTAAAATAGTTTATTACAACTGTAAGACTCTTCATGTTAGCCCCAAATTAACCATGAAAAAAGAAATTACAGCAGATATACAAATAAGAAAGTGAATGAAAACAAGGCTTAGCACCACAGAAAACCACCAATTCACAGAGGTAAATATCAAGAGAAAAAGAAAGGAACTAAGGATTTACAAAAATAACCAGAAAACAATTAACAAAATGGCAGGAACAACTTCTTACATATTGGTAATGGCATTGAATGTAAATGGATTAAAATCTCCAATTAAAAGATACAAAGTGCTGAATGGATAGAAAAACAAGACTTAACAATATGCTACCTGCAAGAGACCTAAGTATTAAAGACAAACATAGATTGAAAGTGAAGGACTGGAAAAAGATATTCCATACAAATGGAAAGCAAAACCAAGTGGGGGTTGCCATATTTATGTCAGATAAAATAGACTTTACTTGAAAAACTGAAAAAGAGACAAAAAGGTCATTATATAATGATAAAGGGATCAATTCAACCAGAGGGTAAAACAGTTGTTAATATATATATGCAACCAACACCAAAGCACCCAGATATATAAAGTGAACGTTATTAGACCTAAGGGGAGAGAGATTGCAATTTAATAATAGTAGAGAACTTTAACATCCCACTTTCAACAATGAACAGATCATCCAGACAAGAAATAAACATCTGACTTAAACTGCACCATAGACCAAGTGGACTTTACTGACATTTAAGAATATTCCATCCAGCAGCTTCAGAATACACATTCTTCTCAACTGCACATGGAACACTCTCCAGGATAGAGCATACGTTAGGCCACAAAACAAGTCTACACAAATTTTAAAAAATAGAGATCATATCCAGAATCTTTTCGGACCACAATGGTGTAAAACTAGAAATAACAAGAAAAACTTTGGAAACATTACATATACCTGGACATTAAACAACATGCTCTTAAACAACCAATGGGTCAATGAAGAAATTAAAAGGGAAATTAAAAAATTCCTTGGGACAAACGAGAATGGAAATACATCATGTCAAAACCTATGGGACATGGAAAAACAGTTCTAAGAGGAAAGTTTATAGTAATAAATGCCTATGTCAAAAGAGAAGAAATTTTCTTTTCTTTTTTTTTTTTTGGCATTGACAATGACAGCATTTTATTTCATATCCCACCTGCAGAGAAAATCAGAAATAAAATGTTCTGTTTTCAGTCCAAATACTTTAGTCTTGTTTTTTCACCTTCTTTGCTTATAATAGATCTCTTCACCAGTTAATTTATTTATTTTATTTAATGTTTACATAGAAAACTTTTCTCAACATACAAATGAAGGAAAACATCACAAATTGAATTCAAAGTCAATTGAAAAGGAACAATTTGAACACATGAAGACTGACATCCTTAATGCATAAAGAACTCTCAAAAATGAATTAGAAAAATCTTAACAGAGCTTTGGTGAAGGACACAAGCAGACAAGTCACACACCCCAAAGAAACAAATGTGGCTGATAAACACATTCTAAGATGTTCTTATAGGTGGAAGTGGTGGCCCATGACCCCCAACTAAGGACCCCAGGAATGTTCTGTTGCTTGCCTGGATGTGGGAAGGGGTGAAGTGGCACCACAACTCCCCTCTAAGGACCCTGGATGGCTCCATTGCTTGCCTGGATAAGGGCAGGGGCAGGGTGGCTCCTTGGCCAGAAAGAAAATTTTCTAATAAACAACCTAACAATGCAACTAAAGGAAGTAGAAAAACAACAAATTAAACCCAAAATTGGCAGAAAGAAATAATAAAGCTCAGAGCAAAAATAAATGAAAAAAAACCCCTAAAAAATAAATTGAAAAGATCAGTGAAACTAAAAGTTGGTTTTGTAAAAATGTAAACAAAATTGACAAACCTTTAGCTGGACTAACTAACAGAAAAAGAGAAAATGAGAAAAGTGTCAAGTAAATAAAATCAGAAATGAAAAAAGGACACATTACAACTGATATTGCAGAGATACACAGGATCATAAGAGACTATTATGAACAACTCTCTGCCAACAAATTTGATAATGTAGAATAAATGAATAAATTCCTGGACAAATACTATTTACCAAGATGAAATTATGAAGAAATAGAATATCTAACAGACCAATACAGAGTGAGGAAATTGAACTGTAATACAAAGTCTTCCATTAAAGAAAAGCCCAGGACTTGATGGCTTCACTGTTGAATTCTACCAAACATTTAAAGAAGAACTAATATCAGTACTTTTCAGATTATTTTTAAAAATTGAGGAAGAGGGAACACTTCCCAACTCATTTTGTGAGGCCAGCATTACTCTGATTCCAAAACTGGACAAGGATACAACAAAAAAAGAAAACTACGGGTGATATACCTGATGAACATAGGTGCAAAAATTCTCAACAAGATACTAGCAAACCAAATCCAACAGTACATTAAAAAGATCACTCACTATAATCAAGTGAAAGATCATTTTTTTCAAGTGGGATTTATCCCAGGGATACAAGGATGGTTTAACATATGCAAATCAATAAATCTGATATACCACATTAACAGAAAGAAAGACTTAAACCATATGACCATTTCAATTGATACAGAAAAACATTTGACAAAGTTAAACATTTCTTCATAATAAATACTCTTTAACTAGGTATTGAAGGTATGTACTTGAATACAATAAAGTCCATATATGACAAATGGACAGCTAACATCATAGTGAATGGGAAAAACCTGAAAGCTTTTCTCTCTTACATCAAGAACAAGTAAAGGATACCCACTTTTGCCACTTCTATTCAACATAGTACTGAAATTCTGAGCCAGAGCAATTGGACAAGAGAAAGAAATAAAAGCCATCCAAACTGGGAAGGAAGAGTCAAATGGTCCCTGCTGTTTGCAGACAACATGATCTTACATATAGAAAACCCTAAAGACTCCACCAAAAAACCATTACAACTAATACACAAATTCAGTAAAGATTCAGAATACAAATTCAACACACAAAAGTCAGTAGCATTTCTATATATTAATAGCTAAATATCTGAAAAAGAAATCAAGAAAAAATTCCTTTTACAATAACTCAAAAATTATTAGTTACCTAGGAATAAACTTAACCAAGGAGGTAAAAAAACCTTTAAAATTAAACTTTTACAATATAAAACTTTGAAGAAAGAAATTGAAGAGGACACAAATAAATGGAAAAATATCCCATGTTTAGAAAAATTAAAATTGTTAAAATAGCTATTGCACCCAAAGCGATTTACAGATTTAATGCAATCCCTATCAAAATATCAATGACATTCTTCACCAAAATGGAAAAAAAATCCTAAAATCCATAGGGAAACAAAAAAGACCCTGAATAGCCAAAGCAATCCTGAAAAAAACAAAGCTGCAGGCATCATACTACCTGACTTCAAATTACACTACAAAGCTATAGTAACCAAAACTGCATGGTACTGGCATAAAAGTGGACACATAGATCAATGGAATAGAATAGAGAGCCCAGAAATAAATTCAAGCACCTATAGCCAACTGGTCATTGACAAAGTGCCAAGAATACATATCAGGGGAAAGACAGTTTCTTCAGTAAATGGTAATGAGAAAACTGAATATCCACATGCATAAAAATGAGACTAGACTCCTACATCTTACTATATACAAAAATCAACTCAAAATGGATTAAAGATTTAAATGTAAAACCCAAAGCTATGAAAGTACTAGAAGAAAACAGGGAAAAGAATCCACAACATGGGGGCAGGCAAGGATTTTTTAAATAAGACTTCAAAAGCACAAGCAATGAAAGCAAAAATAGACAGGAGGAATTACATCAAACTAAAAAGCTTTTCCATTGTAAAGAAAACTGTTAACAGAGTGAAGAGACAACCTAGGAAATGGGAGAAAATATTTGCAAACTGTATATCCGACAAGAGGTTAATATCAAGAATATAGAAGGAACTTAACTCAACAGCAAAAAAACACAAATAACTCAATGGAGAAATGGGTAAAGGATCTTAATAGACATTTCTCAAGAAAAGACATACAAATGACCAACAGGCATATGAAAAAATGCTCAACATAACTAATCATCAGGGAAATGCAAGTCAAAACGACAATGAGATACCACTTCACTCCAGTTAGAATGGCTAGCACCAAAAGAGACAAAAGAAAACAAGTGTTAATGAGGATGTGGAGAAAAGGGATCACTTCCACACTGTTGGTAGGAGTGTAAACTAGTACAGCCGTTATGGAAAATAGTATGGAGTTTCCTCAAAAAGTTAAAAATAGAAGTACTATATCATCCAGCAATCCCACTACTGGGTGTATACCCAAAAGAAAGAAAGTTAGTATGTCAAACAGATATCTGCATTACCATGTTTACTGTACCACAATTTACAATATTCAAGATGTGGAATCAACCCTAAGTGTCCAACAACAAATGAATGGATAGAAAAAATGTCATATATATATACACACAATGAAATATATATATATTCAGCAATAATACTCAGCAATAAAAAAAATGAAATCCTGACATTTGTGACAACATGGTTGGACTTGAAAGTCATTATGTTAGGTGAAGTAAGCCAGGTACAGAAAGACAAGTACCGTATGATCTCATTCATTTGTGGAACCTAAAAAAAAAGTTGATATTATAGAGACAGAGTAGAATAGTGGTTACCAGAGACTGGAGAGGGGAGGAGGAAGGGAGAACAGGAAGAGGTTGGCCAACAGGTACAAAAATACAGTTAGAAAGAAGAAATAAGTTCTGGTGTTTTATTGCACGGTATGGTCACTATGGGTAATAAGTAAGTTTTGTATATTACATATAGCTAGAGGAGAGGCTTTTGAATGTTTTCACCACAAAAAAATGATTAATTCATGAGGTTATGGTTAAATTAACTACCCTGACCCGATCATTATACAACATATATACTTACCAAAACATCAGATTGTACCCCCATAAGCATGTACGATTACAATGTATCAACAAAAATAAAGGAAAAAAAAAAGAAAAAAGAAAATGGGGACTCAGGAAGCCACCACAGAACCCTTGGTTCCAGGAAGACACCATCGTAGCTGCCATCTAGGGATCGGGAAGCTTCCTGCACTACAGTTACCGGCTCCAGAATCATGGTTTGCCTGCTAAATCTGCATGTACAAATGATGAATGTCCTGAGCTCTGCCCTTCAACACCCTTGAAGCTAGCAGCTGGAAACCAGGATGCTACCACAGCCAAACTCCACAATCCTGTGTGCCAGCAGAAACCACAGAAACATCAGATGCACAGCTTTAGCCTCACTTCTGCTTTCCAAATGTCTTACAAAGCCATCTCTATGGCAGAGCTTAAATCATACCCACCATGTTAGCTGCAAAGGAGTCCAGGAAAGGTTGTGTCTACTTCCTGCCTTTACAGTACAGAATGGGCACTAGACTAGAAGCAGGGGTACAGTGGACACCAAACTATCCAATTCTTGGTCTATTCAATACTTACCTTCTCTGAGCCTCAAACCTGCAAAATGAGATATTATGTATTTCATAGGATCTTTGTGAGGATTAAATAAGACTATTATAGGTAAAGATCCTCGCAGCTCTCTTGCTTTAGAAATTCACTGCTGATCTGTCAAAACTGTGATACTTAAAACAAACAAAAAACAAGGGAACATTTTCTAAAACTTAGAAACAAAACTAAGATCATGGTTAAATTTCCTGATTTCATTCATCTTTATATCTGATTCCATTAGAAATATTTTAATTTTTCTGAATGTTTTATTTGTCATAGACATTTAATGGCATCAGTGAAAGAAATTGTGGTTGTCAATTTTTTTTTTAAAGTAATAACTGCAGAACACAAGCACAATGTATAGTGACAATGACTGCCATTTGCTAGGCACTAGATTAAATCGAGAGCTTTCTTTCCCCTCTGTTATCAGTGCAGCATATGGAAATGTGCTAATGTCTGAATTAATTTTGATTCAAACCTCAAATCTCAACCAACAAAACCGATCTACATCTGACTGGAAGTTTCAAATGGCTGCATTTCCAAATAGGTCAGTGTCTGTCACATGTCACATCTGTCTCAATGCCAGGAGTCTACACATATCAGAAAGAGAATGGTAGAATTCTTAAAAGGCACTGTATGAGTAAATCAGTGACCTACTGTACTTTTGAATATATTTTTAAATAAAATAGTGAACCAGTGTTAGACTTAGCTCTAAAGTTTTTGAAAAGCTTCCCAAATTATTGGAACTATTCTGGCGTAAAATAGACCTAGAGTGTTTCCAATGGATCCTTTGTTTATGAACATTTGTGAAAGCTAAAGAGCCCTGACCCACGTAGAAACTTATTGAACTCCTATTTGATATCAATGAGAACTGATTTTATAAAATTTAATAGTGATCCTAATGAATTCTACAGGTGAAATTATCTTAGAGTATGATGCAAGGTGGGGTTCCAAACTATTTTAGTGTGTTGGAAGCATGAGGCAGTCAATTTAGATTCCAGTCCCAGCGGACTCTCTTCCCAGCTGTTCTAAGTTACTTAACCTCTCTGGGTTTTAACCTTCTCCCTTGTAAAATGAGGATAATAATAAAGAGGAGGAGATGGAGGGTGAGATGATAATGGCTATGGTGATGATGACGATGATAGATAACCTGTATCAAGTGACTACTATGTGCAGGCATTGTTCTGGGGCTTTATGTGTGCTAACTCATTTCATCTTCAGGATAGTCCTTTGAGGCAGGGATCTACAGTTGTCATGAGGACTAAATAAGCCAATGTATGTAACACGGTGAACACAGTTCCTCCCAACAGTGAATCCTCCATAAATGTGTGCTATTATTACTATTATTACCGCATTGTTGTGATGCAAAAAATGAAACATTTTTAAAACATCGAATTCTGTTCCTGGCACACCAAGGGCTCAGTGAGCATTGGCTATGGTTATTTTGTTGATGAGTTCTTCTGATTTTATCATCTTGTTTCATCCAGTCTCCCCAATTTGGGTCATACACTGTCTTCAAAACTCTCTCTTCCTGTTAATTAATTAATTAATTAATTAAATCATTTATTTAGCAAACATTATTGAGTACCAATTTATATTCCAGGCACTATTCCAAGCATAGAAGATGCAGTGGTAAGCAAAACAGACAGAATTCTTGCCCTCATAGTCACCATTTTAAAGCAAAAGTGGGAGAATTGTTTACACAGCTGAGCTAAACAGACAAAAAGAGGAACAGCGAAGCAAACCAAAGATTTAAAAATATAAAATCGGGCTGGCCCGGTGGTGCACCATACACTGTCTTCAAAACTCTCTCTTCCTGTTAATTAATTAATTAATTAATTAAATCATTTATTTAGCAAACATTATTGAGTACCAATTTATATTCCAGGCACTATTCCAAGCATAGAAGATGCAGTGGTAAGCAAAACAGACAGAATTCTTGCCCTCATAGTCACCATTTTAAAGCAAAAGTGGGAGAATTGTTTACACAGCTGAGCTAAACAGACAAAAAGAGGAACAGCGAAGCAAATCAAAGATTTAAAAATATAAAATCGGGCTGGCCCGGTGGTGCACCAGAGAGTGCACCACTTGGGAGTGCGGCGGCGCTCCCACCAAGGGTTCGGATCCCATGTGGAGACCGGTTCCCGCTCACTGGCTGAGCGTGGTGCGGGCGCAACACCGAGGGTTGTGATCCCATTGCCGGTCAGTAAAAAAAAAAAAAAGACAAAAAAAAAAAAAGGAAAAAAATAATAATAAAAATATAAAATCAATGAAATCGTATCTAAAAGAATATACAGAAAAATAAAATGGTAAATGGATGATTTCCAGTAGATGTGAATTGATATTTCAAATAAATATATAAATTATGAGGCAAGACAAACCCAAGACAATAAAAAACTAGATTTAAACAAGAAAAAAATGTTTAAAGTAAATATATAAGCAATATGCACACATGTAAGTGGTGACTGAAAGAAACTTCCTAAAGCATAAATCATTGAAAAAGAAGAGTTAAAAATACATACCCAAGAAAAAAATGAAAATAGGTATTTAACCAGCAGTACAGGGGTAAGGATTAACCCCAAAGAGCAAACTAGTTCACTTGGGCCCAGGCAGCTACAAGCAGCCAGCAGGCACCTCCCATGGCTGGAATTCTCATATTGGAGACCCACAGCACCCCAGGGAAGATGCTGGGGAGCAGGCTCTGGTCAGTGTAAGCTACCAGCTCCTGGGAGTTTGCCTACCTGGGAGTCTAAATAGCTCTTAAGGACACACAAAGCCAAGCTCCAACAGAGCATCGTAACCCTGGTCATCCTCCCAGCAGACACCCAGTAGGATTTTCGCTTTCTACTCCTTTAGCCTACTTCATCACTTAATAAACATTGCAGTGAGTGCACATGATTTCCAAGTCAAATGGTAAGGAGGGCATATTATTGGAAAAAGTCTCCTGCCCCTCCCCTCTCCACCCCAAGTCTTGCTCCCCAGAGGCAGCCACTAAAAACCACTTGAGTGTTTGGTTTATTTGTTTTTCTTTTTGTATTTTGCTTTTTGGTTTTTTGTCATTTAGATAGTCCATTTATTTTTGCAGAATCATCTTTCCTCCCCACAAACATGGAAGAAAAGACAGAGAAGGGCCTGACGGGGAGAAATGCTTTTGGGGAAAAACATCTTTCTAGTCTCTGCAGTTTTGAGGAGGGGGATTGAGGTGGGAGGCTGGGGGGTGAGAAGATGGCCAGTCCCTCCTCTTGTCTGCAAGACAGCTCCCAGCAGCCTTTTAAAGCTTAAACTCAGTGGTCGTTTTGGAAGCAATGCTTTTAAAAGCCTTGGAGGTGCCGGATATCTGCTTAAGTTGAATCTGGCTGAGAGATCTCCGAGGCAGTCCGCACATCTCCACCTTCCATTACACAGAGTCCTCTTGGCCCAGTGTGGCTGCCCGCACACTGGCACATAGTTCTTTACAGTCTCTGGAGTCAGAAGGAGCTCCATTCTGTCTTATTAGTGATACCTCTTTCCCAGTCAGGATGTGCCAGGCCAACTTCACGTTGATCTTGATGAGCCGGTAGTTGCCAACATGAGTCTCCTCCTCAGCAGAGATGATAGAGAGGCCCTGCAGTATGTTGGACTTACTGTGGGGCTTAGAGTCAGTGTTCCAAGGTAGGCTCAAATTTGCAGTGAGCTAATGAGAAGCTTGGTCCAAATCATCTCAAAGAAAATCACTTCCAAAGTTCATCTGATGAACTGATCTTTATAATGGAATCAAAACACAATGTCAGACAAAAAGAAAAAGAAAAAACCAAACAAAAACCAAAACATTAAAAAAACACAAATGCTAATAAACTAAATAGAACAAGAAAAATGAGAAAGACAGAAAATAACCTTTAGTTTTCCTTGTGTAGTTTGGTATTAAGATAATGTTGGCTGGCCTCATAAAATAAAGTGCTTCCCCTGCTTCTATTTTCTGGAAGAGATAGTAGAGAATTGGTATAATTTCTTTAAATGTTTGATAGGATTAGGCAATGAAACATTTTTCTGTTTTTGAAGGTTATTAATTATCTACTCAATTTCTTTAATAACAGAGGCCTATTCAGATTGTCAATTTCTCTTTGTGTGAGTTTTGGTAGATTGTGTTTTTCAAGGGATTTCATCTAAGTTAGCAAATTGGCGAGCTTAGAGTAATTCATAATATTCCTTTATTTTCCTTTGAATGTCTGTAGGATTAGTAGTGATAGGCCCCTCTTTCATTTCTGGTATTGGTAATTTGTGTCTTCTCTCTCCTTTTTTCTTGGTTAGCCTTGCTAGAGATTTATTAATTTTATTTATCTCTTCAAAGAACCACCTTCTGGTCTCATCGATTTTCTCTATTGTTTTCCTATTTTAAATTTCATTGATTTCTGGTCTAATTTTTATTATTTCTTTTCTTTTGCTTGCTTGGGATTTAATTTACTTTTCTAGTTTCCTAAGGTGGAAGCTTAGATTATTGATTTAAGATCTTAATCAATATATGTATTTTGAGGTGTAGCATTAGGTTGTTTATTTGAAGTCTTTCCATTCTTTTGATGTAAGCGTTTATTGGAATAAATTTCCCTCTTCGTACTGCTTTTGCAGTATCCCACATGTTTTGGTATGACGTGTCTTTATTTTCATTAGTTTCAAGACATTTTTTGATTTCCTGTTTAATTTCTTCTTGGACCCATAGGTCATTCAGGAGCCTTTTATTTAGTTTCCATGTATTTGTATACTTTCCAGAATTTCGCTTGTTATTAATTTCCAGTTTTAGTCCATTGTGGTCTGAAAAGTTACTTGCAATGATTTCAATTTTTTAAAATTTGCTGAGATTAGATTTGTGACTTAATATGTGGTCTATCCTGGAGAATGTTCCGTGAGTTGATGAGAAGAAAATATATTCTTTTGTTGTTGGGTGAAATGTTCTGTATATAACTGCCAGGTCCAGCTGGTCTAAGGTGTAGTTTAAATCCTGTGATTCTTTGTTGATTTGTTGCCTGGAAGATCTGTCCCATACTGGGAGAGAGGTTCAGATCACCCACTATTAATGTATGAGGGCCTATTTCTTTCTTTAGGTCTAAGAGCGTTGGCTTTATATATATATATATAAAGATGTATGCATCCAGAATTGGGTGCATACATATTTATGATTATTATGTCTTCTAGCTGGATAGATCCTTTTATCATTATATAGTGGCCTTCTTTGTCTCTTTTTATGTTTTTTGGTTTAAAGTCTATTTTGTCTGATATAAAAATAGCTATTCCTGCTTGCATACATATTTATGATTATTATGTCTTCTAGCTGGAGAGATCCTTTTATCATTATATAGTGGCCTTCTTTGTCTCTTTTTATGTTTTTTGGTTTAAAGTCTATTTTGTCTGATATAAAAATAGCTACTCCTGCTTGTTTTTGGTTACCATTTGCATGGTGTATCTTTTTTCATCCCTTCACTTTTAGTCTGTGTGTGTCTCTACAGGTGAGGTGGGAATATATGCATTTTAATGCTATAAATTTCCCTTTGAGCACTGCTTTTGCTGCATTTCACAAGTTTTGATAAGTTGTGTTTTCATTTAGTTAATTTTCACTTAGTTCTTTAGGTAGTCATCTCTATTTCAGATTTACTGTATGTGTAACTTTTAAGAAATTCTTTGTAGTTGGAACAGATAGGACTATGTGTAAGACATGACATATTTCTATATTTCTCTAAATCAAATTTAAACTTTTCCAAGCTCATAACCCTCCTGGTTGATGAGAAATTCTATTTGAGCTATGTGTGTAGATGGCTCTTTCCCCCAGGATTATGCACAAATCTCAGAGGTTCTACACAGGATAAAATATTTTGTATCTGTTCATATGCTCCTTGTCCAACTTTGCATTTGTTCCTTGAAAATGAACGACTCAGCCACAGTTCAACATGGACATCTTTCCCCAGCATTTTCAAGGCCATGGTTCTTAGTGTCTTCCTGTCATCATCTCAGAGCCATCCCACTAGAGATCTGTCACCTCTCCGGAGTCTCTTTATTGATGCTGGTTCAATATTCTCAGAACCTGTGAGACTCATCCCATTCCCAGACCCTGGAAAAGTTGCCCAAACCTCTTTCCAGCTAAGCTGCCTCTGCTTCCCCCAACTCTAAAAACAGTGACCTCTACCTCCAACATCTTTCAGATGGTCCAATATAACTCTGTCAACAAGGGGTTGAAAACAAAAGCCCTTTGTGAGAGTTATCTTCATTTAGAGGTAGACAACTTAAGTCTTTGTCTCAGCAAGTGAACATAAAAAGATGACTACCCACTTGGGATGGGAAGTAAAATGAAAAAGCAATAGGGGCAAGAACAAAGCACCCATGAGTAACTTGATAAATTATTCTTTCACCTTAGCATGCCTAAAATTATTGCAAAACACTCACTTATGCACTCAAACAAATTGGGGAAGGTAATGAGTCTCTGCCGTGGGATGGGCACTGACCATGCTGTGTGAGACTTGGGGAGATTCATGTCTCAAGACAATTTTTAGGAATGTAAATTCTTTACTGGAAGGACAGCATAATGTAGTGGTTAAGAGCAGAAGTCTGAACTGAGCCTATCAAGGAACAAATCTGAGTTCTACTGTTTGCTATCTGTAGGACCCAGAGCAAATTAATCTCAGTGTAACTCAGTCTCCTCTTCTGTAAGAGGGAGATAATAAGGTATCTACCTCACTGGATTGTTATGAATATTAAATGAATCACCATATGCAAAGTGTGTAGAATAGTGCCTGGCACAAAATAAGTGATATATAAACTGAGACAGACCTAAAAATTGTGTCTGTTTTGGCCATATTGGATGGAAAATTGTCTGGTTACTCAGCTCTGTGTTTGTTGCTCTTTAAAAAGCTTGAAGACCCTTAAAATTTTTAAATATCAACCAATATTTTATTGATTTTAAAGTAATGGGTAGCCTGCTACAGTGGCTACCAGTGTCAGTCACTGGAGTTTGGCCTGTGCATGTGTATGTACATATATGTGTGCATGACTTGGGAATAGGCTGTGGTATGTGGGTTCCACCTGTATAAAGAAGCAGAAAAGCAGGGATCTGTGGGGAAAAAAAAGTACCCTCATATTGCTATTTGCTTGCCACCTGAGGGATCCCCCTAGTGCTACATTCCTCAGATGGCGCTGCCAACCTTGTTTACTCATCTTTTATTACCAGGAAGACTCTGTTCCTCAGTAAATTTCCTTTCCATTCACTTTCAAATGACTTTTCTGATATGAACATTGTTGAATATGCACAAGAAAGAGCAAGATAGAGGCAGATTATGTGTATGGATAGATTTGCATAAGTATAAATACAGTAAGTATATGTACCCATATTTAAATGATATAATGATAGCATTGTGTTGCCATCACAGTGTGAAAGCTAATTAATTCAGCTATTGAGATGATAATGATTTCTTTCTCGGCTAATACCAGAATTAAAAAAACCTGCAGAATTGTTCTATGCACTGGTCCTTTGACTCATCTTGGAATAAGGGATCTCATTTTGCTAGCTAATGAGCGTCTATCAGTGCCTATGACAGTTTTAATAGGAATCGTTTTGGGGAGGGGCTGAGGATTAGTAAGAAGACTGACTCACATAGGCTAAAGTGGTCATTGAGCTCATGATTTGAGACCAAGAAAAAAAAATTCTCTTTTTGCTTTTAGTTTCTTTTAAAATGCATGCTTTGATATTTGCACTCTCTATATCAACACTGCTCTGAAACACAAAAGTCTTTTTTTAGGCTTTATTTGGTTGGATTTGACATTTAGGAAAACGTTAAGATCTTTCCTACTGAAATGTATGCCAGCTGACAAATTCACAAGCAAGCCCATGACTTTGTTAACCTTGACATCTCTAACTTTTCCTTCAGCCTCTGTTTTCATACTTAATTACCAAGACCTGAATGTTCTCCTGGTTTCCTCCTGTCTGTTCTATCCCAGCCGAGTTCAGGCATTGAGCACCTCTCAGCAGTATTGTGGTGATAGTTTCCTGTCTCCGGTCTCCAATCTCTCTGTTCCACCTTTCTTTAGCCTGCCCCAAAGACTCTTCCCAACATGCAGGTTAGATCATACCCTCCCCTGTCCCTCTTATGGCATCTCTCATCCTACATGGTAAAAACTCACCTCCTTTGCCTGGTGTTCAAGGGCATTTAATCACATTCTGTTCCCACTACATTTCCTTATTCATCTCCCATGAATTCTCCCCACGCTCTACCCTCCTATGAAGATAGATTATCCACCCTTCCTTGGAACTTCCATAACACCCTGCCTTTGTTCATTTCCCAGAATTGTTTTCCTCCCTCATGGTCCGTGTTTCAAAATCCTATTTATTCTCCAAGTCCCAGCTCAAATTCCACTTCCTTTGTGAAGCCCTCTCTGATTCCCTCCACTCAGAATTAATCAAGGTTGCTCCCACCCCATATAATTCCTTTATCTGAAGACATTTGATTTCTAGCTACTGGGAAACCATATTATATTTATTTTATTAGAACAATTTTCTTTTGCCTTCTGCTGGAATGTTGTCGTAATAAATAGGCAGGTCTTCATGACTCTGATGTGACTGCTGCCCCTCACCCCAAATGTGGCACGGCTTTTACAAGTGTATAGTGTGGCCCTGAAATAGTCACTTTTGCTTCTACATTATTTATTACTTGGTTATCTTTCCTTTCACTCTATCTTGTTTTATGCTCTTAATTTTTTTTTTTTTTTTTGTCTTCCCACTAAGTTGGAAACTCTGAAGACAAGGAATGTGTTATTCATCTTGATATTTCCCAGGTCAGAAAACACAACTTTCAGATAGTAGGTATTTAATACTAAGTTATTCAATTTTCTTTTGACCCAAAGGAGGCAATCGTAGCATAGTGGTTAAGAACACAAGCTTTAGAGCATGACTGCCCTGGTTCGAATCCTCCCAGTCTACTTACTAACAGTGTGATCATGGCCAAGGTACTAAACCTCACTGTCCTTTTTTTTTTTTCTTTCATCTATAGTATGGGGACATATAGTATTATCTTTATCATAAAATTGATATGAGCATTACATAACTAAATGCACTTAAAGAGGTTAAAACAATAGCTAGTAAGTGCTTAATAAATGTTATATATTATTCCAACAGTCTGTTAAAATAGGAAGAACTCTCAACATTGGTAGAGTCACGAAGACTCTAGATTCTACATTCCAAAGTGAGCTTGTCTTGCAGAAATTTCATAGTAAATATTCAAGAGTCAGTTGAATAACCTCACCTATTTTGAGGGTATGAAGGGATCAGGAATCAGAAATTGTAGAGAGGTCTTATAAAGATTTGGGGAGTGTCAGAGGTGGTGGGGGTGTCTTCTCATTGGGGTCACCACTGGAACATATACTACTTTTGTGAGAATTAGAAAAAGAAAAGGTGTCCCCCCTTCCCCAGGTAAAGTCAGCAGGACTAAGGAGGTCCTGCTGTCCCAGGCCCAATGAAAGGGTCAACAGGGTCATTTCAGGAGATTTGTACATATTCGCTTAAGCTGAGGGACATGGAGGACTGGCATCTGACCTTCACCCGAGAAGTTGAGAGGGAGGAAGTTGGATGGCTGACTACTTATGGATAAGTGGGAGATATTTCCCTGCTTCATGGTTTGTTGGGCCAGAGTAAGCCATCATGAGGTTTTCTTAGGTCCATGCCAAGAGGGCCACATGGAGGGACCTTGGTGAAAAAAGTGTGGAGTGAATTGCCATATTGCTAGATACTGAAGAAGGGGATACAAGCCTTGGGCTAGAATAGAGATGCATGCACTTCTCATCAAGGAAGTGCAGATGAAAGTATCCCAGTGCAGAGAGGAGTTCTCTAAAGACCCATCCCATGGAAGAAAGAGTCACATTGAAAACTTGCTAAGCACAAGCCAGCTTATGACAACACCAGGCAAGTAAGCACTTTCCAGGCATATTTTCCTTTGCCTCCCGTGATCTTTTCCCTTTTCAACTCTGCCCTCTTGCCTCTGGAAGTGTCAGAATCTGTGGTTAGTCAGATGGAGGAGAAAGAGTAGAGAGGGAAAGTGGGAAAAAGAGAAACAGAGAGGAAGCCAGTCACATCCCTTTCCAGACTCTAGGCATCTTCCCTGTTACAGGCCACAGCTGCACTACACCTTCTCAGGGGAGATGTTTGCTTTTAAATCAAGGCTGGCATTTTTATTATTACACCAGGCTGGCATATTAAGTACTGAATTGAAACCCTGAATGTGACTTTCTCCCTTAACGCCTGGTAAATAGCAACTCACTTGCCAAGACTTAGCTCAGTGCAAATCCTATCCTGACCTCTTCATCCAAAATTAACCTGTCTCTTTGTCCTGTCTGCCCAGCCCAGCCTCCTGTCACACCATGCAACACTTAATTTCACTTTTTTAGTTGTTTGCATGTCTTTGTCCTCAGCCAGCCTCCAAACTCGAAGAGGGCAGGAATGAATTATTTGCTTTCATACCACCGGCACCTAGTGTTCACTGGCACAGAATTGTTCTCCAGTAAAGATATATAAAAGTAATTTATCTTAAAAAACAAAGATTTTTCTTCAGAGGCTATAATTCAAACTTGTCTTTATTTTTGAGAGATAAATGAAAAATCGCAGCAGTCTTGATGACACTGTATAATTGAAAGTACCCTTTGGCACAGGTACACTCAAGGATCACCTGGGTGCTCTCCAGTGGTTGAGAAAATGTTCTGGCATCTTTCAATCCAAATGTGTTTTTCTGAGAAATTGTCAGGAGCCTTTTTACACTTTTCAGTGTTTCTTCCACAGGTTTCTTCAGGAGAAGCATTACCAAAAACGCCGTGTACAAGTGTAAAAATGGGGGCAACTGTGTGATGGATATGTACATGCGAAGAAAATGCCAGGAGTGTCGACTAAGGAAGTGCAGAGAGATGGGAATGTTGGCTGAATGTATGTATACAGGTATTCACTTCAAGTAACTAAATTCCGCTAAAAATCTCTTAAGGAGGCAGATGTCAGGTAAAACATCACGAGAATGGTACTTCACATATTAAAGAAGGACTCTACTAAGCCATCTAATTTCCTGAAAAGGCTAATGAACTACTGAAATTGTCCAAACTGTCAGCCAAAGAACATTTTCTTCACTTGCAAGAATCAGCTGTTTTTTTGTTGCTCTTTGTTGCAACGAATTATATGTGAACAGAAGTGACATTTACATAGTTAAAATAACATGCTTTAATGAGTTACAAAGAATGACAGTCTAAGTTTCCTCCAAATTTAATTTTAATATTTGTCTTATTTATAGCCTAAGTAACATAAAAATTTATAGTTGTAGAAAAAATAAGGATGACTTATGAGGTATAACTGCCTCTGAATTGTCTAAATAGAGTTTGAAACCAGGTCATTTTAAGAATCCATCTTTTCTTAGTGCAGCTTTGAGCCCATTTGAATAGATTTACACCGGAAATTAACTACTCCGAGTTTTAATATAATTTTGTCTTTCGATCTGATAGAGACATTGTATTAACTGTTGGCTTTGTGAGGAACTGTAATCTTCATCAAAAATTGTAATGCATGCTAGTATATAACATAATTAATTTTTCATTCTGCAAATTCTACAGGCCACTCAGATTCTGAGATATGTTCTGTTCCTCCTCAAAATACAAATAGACAAACAAATGTCACCAAGGGGATGATAACGTTCAGGGAGGGAATGCAACATGAAATAAAAGCCTTCAGAAGGTGACTCCAGTTCTATTGTTCCCAGACTCTACAGGCAACTGGGATGGACCCAGAGAAATAATGCGTGCAGGAAGGGAAAAAATAGGTCTGAGTAAATAATCTGGCTCTGGGTGGATGAAAGTTTTATAGTGGCCGATCTCAATCTCATTTTAGCATACATGAAACAAGAGCCTGCGATAGGGGCTGCTGCTGGAATCCAATCCTGCAATGGAAACACTTTGATACTGGGGGACTCAGGTTGCTCATCACTTAAACATGAACTTGTTCCAGCTGCAGTTCAGAGGGCGCTTTACATGAGCCCACCTATAAGAGTCTATAATATTATTTATGAACACAAACTCATCAAGTGACAGATGCAGATCTTCCATGATTCTATAAAATAAATTTCCTGTATAAAGAAATTCCTAAAACTTTGTTTCATTAACAATGAGAGAAGAATAAGGACATGAAGTGGGACTAGAGAAGATTGTTTGACATTATTTTTTAGAGCCCTGTTAAAGTGTAAATCAGTCATGATATTGTACGATCATTTGAAAGAAATTTCAGTCACCTTGGGTTATTTTTCTCTTTAACTATATCCTTAATGATTTGTACAGTTCTGATTTAAAACTGTTCCCTAAAGGTGGTCAACGTTTGTTTTTCTCAACAAGTTTAATTATGTGTGTTTTATATATGAGATTGGATATACTTCTCATGGTAGACTACGTAAACATGGATGAAAATAGTATGAATGCTATGCTTTGAAACATCAGCTTTCAAGGTCCTCTAGACCAGGAATAGGGAGAATGTCATTCACCTTTTCATTGCCTGAATACCTTACATTTGTACAATGTTTTAGTATCACAAATTCTTTTTATAAAGCACATTTTTAGAAAACCATCTGATTGTATTTAATCTACACAAAACTCTATGAGGTAGATATTATTCTCTTTTTAAAAATGAAGAAACTGAGACTCACAGAGGTTAAATATCCTGTTCAAGGGCTAGTCTTAAATCTTGGCCTCTTTAGAAAACCATCTGATTGTATTTAATCTACACAAAACTCTATGAGGTAGATATTATTCTCATTTTAAAAATGAAAAAACTGAGACTCACAGAGGTTAAATATCCTGTTCAAGGGCTAGTCTTAAATCTTGGCCTCTTCTTTGTAAAATGTCAAAAGGGCTAGAATTAGTTCTGTGCCAAATTGCATAGATCTTCTGAGTTGACTACACGTCGGCTGCTTCCTGACCATGCATCCAACAGTATTTTCTGTGATTGGTGAAGTCTCTATGATTATGTTTTCAGGCTTGTTGACTGAAATTCAGTGTAAATCTAAACGACTGAGAAAAAATGTGAAGCAGCATGCAGACCAGACCACTAATGAAGACAGCGAAGGACGTGACTTGCGGCAAGTGACCTCGACAACTAAGTCATGCAGGGTAATAATATGCAGTGGTGTCCGCCAGAGCCAGCAGGTGCTGAGCTTCTATCTGGCTGGGGGCTTTCAAATTAGAGCCACAGCCATGGCAGAATCTCCATTCCAATCATGCAGTAAAATAGATTTCTCCTTTTCTTTTTAATCAAGAGAGTAATTATGCACTTCAGTGTAAACATTAAAATAACAGCGGTGTATAAAGTGAAAAGTGAACGTTTTCCTTTTCCCTGCTTCCATTCCACTCCTACTGCTTAGTGGTTGCCAGTGGGAGTGATTTGATGTACAAGATGGATTTTTCCAATTGAGTTTTGATGACCATTTCTTTCCTGTTATTGAGAAGGGAGGCTCAGACTGGGAAGGATTTGACTCAATAAGAGCTGTGAATTAGTCCTTATTGATGGGTAAACCAAGGTGATTACATATCTGTGGACCAAATTTCTCAAGAAATTCTTTGAGCCACTTAGGAACAAAGTAAGGGAACAGCATTGAGGATGATTAGACAAACACACCGTGATAACACACAGGACATTTGGAGGAATTTTAATTTGCCATTAGCTGAAAAACCAATAAGCCACTCCTTTCTCAATATTTATTACATTATTGACAAAGAAAACTTCATCCACCTTCAGTTTTTCAAATCCATTATTTTGATTTCATTTCTGAAAAAAAGATAATTTTATATAAAAGTATAATTTTGCCATGATGCCAAGGTGTACTAATGTAACACTTTGCTGTAAGATAGCAAAGAGTTAACACAATTATTCACACTCTCCAAAGGACACTATTAAGGGGGAAAGAGATGTTTGGGGTCTGAATTGTCCAGATTAATAACTATTTATTTCAGGGGTCAGCAAACTTTTTTCTGTAAAGGACCAGATATTTTAGGCTTCGGCCACATGTCCTCTGTCACAACTACTCAACTCTGCTATTTTAGCACAAAAGCAGCATAGACAATACATAAACAAAGGAGGGTGGCTGTGTTCCAATAAAAATTTTTTATCAAACCAAGTGGATTTGGTCCATGGGTGAGTTTGAGAACCCCTTCTCTGCATTAATACTTTTAGATGGATCCTCCATTCTATATGCAGAAACATTTCCTTAGTTATGA
>NW_007728044.1:188171-188713 GCF_000696425.1 Galeopterus variegatus | reverse complement strand
GTGCAAGGAATATTTTGTTGTCCCTATTTTACAGACAGGAAAATGAGCAACTCGGAACAAATTTAGTGAAATGTGATATGGCTTGTCCAAGGACCCAGAGAAAGCAATTACACACTATATTAGAGCTCATTCTGCTAAGAGTTCTTTCCAGATGAATATGCACATATAGGAAGAATACCTTATACCCACCTTCCCTAACGCCTTTTATTTTCTTGCCAGTGTAGGAGAAAACTGAACTCACCCCAGATCAACAGAATCTTCTACATTATATTATGGATTCATATAACAAACAGAGGATACCTCAGGAAATAACAAATAAAATTGTACGTATAATATCTGAAAATACATGGGCTTAAAGTTAACATTTTCTGGAGTTTTTACTATCTTGGAGGTGGAATTTGTACATAAATATGTGAATTTGAAATAATTAGAGCTGAGAATTTAAGTTATACATTTAAACGTGGCAGCATTAACAATTAAAGAGTAAGAAATCTCACATCTACCTTGGTAATAGTAATTGGTCTCCAAAGATCTGAGAAATG
>NW_007728044.1:103396-187787 GCF_000696425.1 Galeopterus variegatus | reverse complement strand
TGAGTTGGGTCTTTAAATTTTATTACATAAATCTGTCTTGTAGCCTAATGCTTTTATGTTGATTTATTATTTCCTTATCTACTTATTAATCATTTGCTTTTTTCTTAATTTAGTTGAAAGAAGAATTCAGTGCAGAAGAAAATTTTCTCATTTTAACGGAAATGGCTACTAGTCATGTACAAATTCTTGTAGAATTCACAAAAAAGCTGCCAGGTATTTTTTTTAAATAATAAAAGCAAACATTTATTGAGCATTTAAATATGTGCCACAGATTATAGTAACCACTTACATATAGTGTTCTGTTCAATTCTTGAAACATTCCTGTTATCAGTATTACTATTACCAGGTATTTTTACATGTAGTTATTTCTCTGCTACACTGTACAGCATTCTTGTGACATTGTGAAAGGCAGGTCTGTTCATTGCAAAATGGGAGTCATCTCACATCTGATTTAATCATGTCTATTAACTACTATAGACATGAAATATTAGAGCCACAAAGCATATTTAAAATCATTTATAATAATTCTTCCAAATCAAGAGATAAAAAGTTGAGACTTCACAAAGTTGTCATTCATCCATCTATTTATTCAATAAGCAGTTGTTAATAGTACTCCATACTAAGAAAGCATATTTAAAATCATTTATAATAATTCTTCCAAATCAAGAGATAAAAAGTTGAGACTTTGCAAAGTTGTCATTCATCCATCTATTTATTCAATAAGCAGTTGTTAATAGTACTCCATACTAAGTGCCTAGCTATTACCTTTAAGGAGAGTGGTTAAAGGCCGCCAATAAAATATAGATAGGTAGACAGACATACAAAGTGCTGTTTGAATAGAAAGAAATTAGTAGCAAATTACATCTGGGAAAAACAGGGAGGCTTTAGAGAGGATCATATTTGAATTGGGCTAAAAATAAGAGGAGTTTTCTAATTGGCATGGAGGAGAAGGGACATTCCAAGTTGAGCTATCGCCTTGTGAAAAGGTAAGGAGACACGAACAGAAATAGAATTATTAGAGATGGGAAAGAAAATTCAGTGTGGCTGTAGCACAATGTCTGTGGTGGGCTTCTTGGTTAGATAGTAAGGTAAGTTGGTACCAGATGGACAAGTGCATAACTAAGGAATTTACTTCTTGTCCCCTGGATGATAATGAGATTTTAGTGGCTTTTGTTTTTTAAGAGAGGGAAATGATGAAAGTTTTGCTATAGAGATATGGCCATATCAGGTTTGTATAAGATGGATATGAAGGGCAGAGCTGGAGGCAGGGAGGATCAGGTTAGTATGCCACCACACAAGACCAGGCGGGAGGGCTTGAAATAAAGCAATACAGCAATGGGAGAGGGAAGAAGAAACAAAATGAAGAGAGATTCAAAGACTGATAGGGATTTATGAACAATCGCATGTGTTAGGTGAGGGAGAGAGACTTATCCATAGTCATTCTGATGGTGCCAATACAGGAGTCTTAGCTCCTGGACTCAAATTCTTTCTGCCACATTATCGATGCTGTTTAAGCCAATAGGTTTAAGTTTTTTCAGTGTTTTTAAAAAATATTAGCACATTAGAATCCCATGGTCTAGAAGAGTATATTAAATACCTTGTATGGTAGCATAACATTGTAATATTAAATTCCAGAAGGTAACTTCTGACATAGGATTTTAATTAGGCATGTTAATTTGCCTTCTTTTTGAGAGTATTATGCTATTATTTTATTAAATATGTCACAGATAGACATAAGCCTACATAAAACTCATAAATGTGGTAAGAAAGTTCTTGCTATCATTGAAACATTAATATACTCTCATTTCGTTATTAGCAATGAAAGAAAAACTTAATTCATTACATGCTAATTAAGCTGAAGGCAATCTTGATCAAAAACAAGATTACACAAAAGTAAAAAATGTGGGGGGAGAATTGGGAAAGGGAGAAATATAGTGGTTTTGGTTATGAATATTTGGTTATATATATATGAAAGGTTTTTTAGCTCATGTGGTCAGTTGGTCTTGAATCAAAAAATAATTGAAGACAAAATTTTATTATAGGAAGGCAGATTATCTGAAAGCAATGACAATATCTTAACATCTCTTCATTCCCAGTACCTAGCCTAGTTCCTGAAGGAAAGAGTACAATTAATGTGTGTTCAATGAGGAAAGCAGAAGGAAAAAATTTAAAATACAGAAGGAAATAAAAGGCAAAAAAAAAAAAAAACACCCTTGAGAAGGAAAATATTTTATTTAACAATAATTATAAAAATAAAAAACATTATTAAAAATAGTAATAACAGTGATATAATATCACTACTTAAAGGGTATTTTGTGAAAAATGATTTGAATCATTCCATTCAGTAGTTCATTGAACATATCGTGTGCCAGGCACTGTCCAGGGTGCTGGAGACCCGGAGGAGAATAAGGCATGTCTCCTGCCCTCAAAGGGGCTCTTAGATTCTCTAGGATAGTGACTCTTAATCCCTAGCATAGCTTTCTTCTCTAAACTCCCACTCCTATTTAATTCTTTCCTAAGCCACTTACACCCTGATGGCATTATTTAGCCCTATTCATGTGTGCGTGTGTGTGCGCTTATGTGTACCAGCAAGCACACAAGCTTGTGTTTTGTTTCCTATTCATTCAGTCACTTAATTATTCAATAAATATTTCAAATAAAGCACTGGGGATACATAAATAGACAAAACAGAGTAAGACTCTGTCCCCAAGAAGTTTACACTTGAGTAGAGGTGGCAGACAATTAACAAATAAGCAAATAAATCTAAAATACATGTCAGGTAATAATAAGTTCTATGGACAGAAATGAAGCAGATAGGAACTAGTGAGTGCTGGGGAGTACTATTTTAGTTAGGGTAACCTTGGAGCAGAGACTGATTGCAGTGATGGAGTGGGGATATCTGGGAAGAACATTCATGCAGGCCTGTGTATTCACAGCAGAGCCAGGGGGTCAGTGTGGCTGGAGCACAGGGAGTGGGGGGAAGGGCAAGTAAGAAATGAAGTTAGTGAGGCTGTTGGGGGCTGTACCACATAAGCCTGGATAAAAATTTGGGATTTTTCAGACAGTTTTATAGTCCTTCAGGTTGGCAATTCATTCCACATTTCTCTGATTTCCCCCACTCTGCATGGTGCATTCCTGAGTTCAGAGCAGTTGCCTCAACATGACATTGATTGTTTTTTGGGTGGTGGTGGGGAATGCTACCCATTCTCTAGATTGACTAAAGACTCATGAATAAGCCCTCATGAGTCAGCCAAATATTCCGGGAGCACATAAATTTTTTTTTCTCGCTTGTGGATTCTTCTTTCCTGCAGAGTGGATCCCATAACACCAGGTATGACTAAGATAATGGCTCAAAGAGTCTGCTTGCCTCCAGTTTTTGAGGGTTGCTTCATCTGAATCAGTCTGTCTCTGCCATAATATATGTATTTGGTATGGACTTAACATCTCCTTTTGCCTAACCTGCTTATTCAATCCTACTCAACAAAGATAGAAGTTCGTTTCTATTTGGGGGATTATAATAGATACTTATTGACTCAACTTGGCCACCCAATTGTACAACAATTACAGAATCACTTTATAGAAATGTTTTATCAATAGTGATGATGAGATACTGGTATACCTATACACTTCTGTGATACTGACTTGGTTATCATCTTTACCCAGGATTTCAGACTTTGGACCATGAAGATCAGATTGCTCTGCTGAAAGGGTCTGCAGTTGAAGCTATGTTCCTGCGTTCAGCTGAGATTTTCAATAAGAAACTTCCAGCTGGACATGCTGACCTATTGGAAGAAAGAATTCGAAAGTGTGGTAAGTGATTTGGTTAATGGTAAAAGAGTTCACTTCTGCAAGTAAAAATTGGTACACCCCATGAAGGCAGGGCTCTTGTGTGTCTTATGTAACATTATATTCCCATTGTGCCTGGCATGGAGAATGTCTCTAAAAAGATATTTTGCTCAATAGGTGTGACTTTTAGAGGCTTGTTTCAAAGATCTCTGTTGTAATAGCAAAATACCAAAAGTACTCTCTTTACTGCACTAAGATGAAGGGTCAAACGAAGACTTTTAAAAAGATTGGAAAATTAGTCTGATTTGAAAAAATAGCACAAAGGATCTGGGATTATTCAATCTGGAAAAAGATTCATTTATTCAACCTTCAGGTATGAATGACTGGGTAACCAGCTACTATCCATCCCTACCAAAATAAAAGAAGAAATTACAATAGCAATATTTATGCATTACTTGCTAGGTTTCAGACAGTGTTCTAATACTTTATATATGATTTCATGAAATCCTGCAATCATACTATGAAATAAGAACTACTGTTGTTCTCATTTTTATAGATGAGGAAACTGAGATAGAGAGGTTAAATAACTTTTCCAAAGCTGACAGGAAGTCTAACTTCAGAAGCTATGTGTCTTAACCACTATACTGTACTACCTTGCAAGAGACAAAATGAAATAATAGCACAAATAACTCAGTTTAGCTTATTATAGAGTAATACTGTGACCGCAAAGGTCAGGAGACATTGAGATGAATTGCCAGGAATTATGTGCAATTTATCTTAGGAGATTCTTAAAATACAATATGCTTTTATTTTCCTGAGAGATTTCATATATGGGCTAGGAGGGTGAATGAATGAAATAAGATGACTTCTCAAGATCTTTTCTTTCTAAAGTATTATTATTCTCTGATGTACTGAATCAAGTTTAAAGACTTTTAAAACCAATATTTTAGAATAGAGACTGGAAGAGAAGTTTTCAGGCAGTTCTGCATTTGTGATTTAAGTAAAATAATTTAAAACTGAAACATTTTTAAAAGCAGTCTTCCCACAATAATTATGCCTTTTCCTCCTAGTTAAAAACTAAAAGTATAGTTAGCATCACTGATAGATTTTAAAAACATGCACTTTTAAAAGATGCATTATTCTTAATACATTCATTGATTTACTAATTTAACAAATATTTGAGGGCAAGGTACTATGGTGGCATCAAAGAGAGAAATCAAGCATGTTCCCTCCCTTAAGAAGCTTACAGTCTAGTGGGAAGAGATGAATGGTACCTAATCATAATAAAATATGAAAGAGAAGAACTGAGAGAGAGGTGACGCCTTGTTGAGAGGGCTCTGGAAAGGTTTTGTTGGCATTTGAGCTGGGTCTTGGATGAGATTTGGGTACCCAGGGTGGAGGTGCAGGAGAGAAGGACCAGCAGGAGCAAACAGAGAGAGTCAAGGAAGCTCGGGGCATGCACACAAAGGAGAGTGAGTAGTTGAACTGATTGGACCACATTAAAGGGAAATTAAAAGAAATGTCATAACCAGATTGAGGGCCTTGAATGCTGGGCTAAAGATTTTGTTATTTTCTAAGTAATGAGGGCACATTGAAGATTTTTGAACAGAGGAGGGAGAGACATCAAAATCAAGCACTTAGGACAGGCCAGGATGGGAGACACCTATTGGAAGCAAGAGGTTTCCAGGATATGACTCCCACTGCCAGGAAAAATGGAGAGGACAGAAAGGATCTGGGAGATAGGAATATATTGGGTCAGTGTTTCCCCTTTGAAAGACATGTTGTCAAGAAACATGGATTCTGGTTCTGCATAGATGTTATTACCTATCTTTTCCGGGTCTTCATTTCTTGTGTGCGTGTGTGTGTGCCTAGGCTAAGGGAGAAGGGCTGAATTAATCTCCAAGGCTCCCACCATTCTATTCTACAAGTCTTCCTGCTTTTCTTCTCTTAAATGATTCATTTTTTTTCTAGTTAGTGGTATAGCCAGTCACTCGGCCAGCTACTTAAGTATCCTAATTTTAAAGCTGCAATTAGTAACTGACTGTTAAACTTAGGAAAGAGTTGAAGGACATAAGCCGAATTTTCACTTGTATGAATTTAATTGTTTTAGGTTAGTAAATATACTTGGGTGGTTCTCTGTTTATGCAGAAAATTGTCGTGACCTCAGTCTGTGATGGACAAAGCCTCTCCAGCTGAATTTAGTCGTTTATTTGGTTCTGGCTTCCATAGACTATGGCAGTGCTCTCTTTAAGAAAATCTATGAGTCAAATCTAATTTTTTAAAAAACTAATAAAATAAAAAGGGATGATGGCTTGTGTAAAAAAATATTATTCATTTTATGGACAGAGCTCTTTAACTCTCAAAGGATCCTACTCGAGTTAACGTGTTTGGTTTATTCAGCAAGAGTGGTGATTAAGAATACTGACTGTAGAATCTGCCTTGAATTTAGACTCCAACATTTATTAGCTATACGTCCCATTTTTTAAAAAGTTATTGAAATAGACCCCATAATCAATTTGATCTCTTTGAAATCATGTGTAAATTTAGTACTTGTTCTGCAGTCTTGCCTGGATTTTGATATTAAAAACTTCGTGAGGCAGGGTCTGCCTGTTTTTGAGTCAGTATTTTATCCCAGCACCTAGCACATGCCTGGCTTGCAGTGGGTGTTCCACAGAAATCTGTGAAATGAATGAATGAATGAATGAATGAATGAATGAATGAATGAATGAATGAAGCTTTATCTGCAGCCATGAGTCTGGTTCATTTACCTAATTTCTGGTGGCTCTTCCCCTGAATATCAGAGTTATTTGTATCCCAGACTGACAACTAACCAACAAAGTTTTTTCCAGACCTTACCTTTGGTAATTAGTGTTGAGGACAGATACCATCTTTTGCATTTGAATGTAAGAAAAGGAAAAGACAGTTTGGGTAAGGAAGCTTTTCTCTCTTCCTCCTCAAAGATGAGTATTTTACAGTTTATTTATTGTTTTGATTAAAAAAGGAGTACAATTTCTGCCACCATGCTGATCTGACACCTGTGAAAAGAGAGCAGGAATGAAGGATTGGGTATGAAGAGCCTCAGAGCACAGCACGGTCTTGAGAAAGTCTAAGCTAGGCCAGTGGAGAGGGACCAAGTCTGAGTGGCCCATCGAATGGGCCAGCACTAACACATCCACTATGCTCAGCCACTGGTTGGGAGAAGACTGGTGTGAGTGTGTCTTCAGCATTCACAGGGCAGCAGCTGGAGGCTGTCAGTCAGCCATGCTCCCTACTTCAGGCTCTCTTAAAGGGAGATCTGAGTGGAGCATTTCCACGGCCAACACAAAAATATCTCATTTGTTCTTCACAACACTTTGAGATAGCTGTTATGCATCTTACACCAGACCTGGACCCTGTGAATACCAATACTTCCCTCCTCCAAAATCTCAGTCCCACGTATTCCTGCCCTCTGACATTACCCTCTAACTTTCCAGCTCACCCCCTTCTAGTACAGACTCCAAAGATTCTTTGGTCCAATACAACCTCCATTCATTGACCTTCCATCCACTAGCCCTCTATCCATTGACTCTATTACCTTTTCCCTGATGTCACTTCCCTCAGTACTTGGCTTAGGATTCATAATCCATCGATACGATCTCTTCCTTGAATCATTCACTGGATATTCTTAACTACTTGTCTTTTTCTCACCTAAGAAAACCCCTTCCCTGACTGAATACACTCTCTACTCACTCTGGGCTTGAACCTGAGAACTGAAACAGTATGACTGGCTTACCCTAATTTGATGGTCGTGCACTGCAAGTCGACTTCAGTACTACCCACTTATCCCTCTTCTCTATTCAGTCTTATTCTTATGGGAAATCATCTCTCACCTTGTCTTCAAACTTCCAACATCTCTCACCCCTCAATCTCAAGTGATGACCTTGTTGAGAAAAGGTAGATTTTAAGAACACGCTGCATTTCTCAGGTCGTTGGCTCATTAGCCCCCTCTTCTCCCTTGATGAGCTCTGAGTCAGTTTAAAATCCTGTCATTTCTATTTGACTCTTTCAAATTTGAACCATCCAGTAACAGTGGAAGATCATTTCCTCTGGGACTTGTATTTGTTTATCTGTTTACTTATTTTTTTTTCAACAAGCTTGTATTGAATATTGCTATGAGCCAGGTACAATGGAGATACAAAAATAAGTAAGATAAAGTGACTTACCTCAAGGACTTTGTCTTCTTGGGGAAATAGATAGGAAAATAATAATCACAATAGAGTGTCACGTATGATTTAAGT
Source organism: Galeopterus variegatus (assembly GCF_000696425.1). Lineage (NCBI taxonomy): Eukaryota > Metazoa > Chordata > Mammalia > Dermoptera > Cynocephalidae > Galeopterus > Galeopterus variegatus. The sequence goes on along the minus strand of NW_007728044.1, from coordinate 179,724 downwards.
TAGAGGCTTAGCTGCTATAACAGAGACTAAGAAAAAGGGGGGGGGCACAAACAAGGTAGGAGTTTATTTCTATCTTGTAATAGTTTGGGCATAAGGAGAACAGGGCTGATAGGGCAGCTTCACAGGGTCCTATGTTGTTGCTTATCCATGCAGATAGTGCTGACATCATCATCATGGTCCAAAGTGGTTCTCTACCATTCTGGTACATTCACATTCCAGCCAGTGGGCAGGCAAAGGGGGAAAAAAGAATGGCACATCCTCCCCATAAGGGAATGATCCAGAAGTCGTACACGTGACTTCTACTGACATTCTATCGGCAAAAACTTAACTTTTTTCATCACACCTCAAGACAAAAGACAGGGACACCTGTAAAGAGACTAATGGAATAATTAGGTGAGAAATGATGAGGGTCTTACAGATTATTAAAATGTATATAATAAAAAAAAAAAAAAAAACCTTGCTTGTAATTTCCTAAGTTTCAGAACTGGTGATTCTTCAAGTTTCAGAAAAGTTCAATAAAGTTTTCTAGAATATGATCTGTGTAGATAAATATGCATGTCTCTAGTTCATAATAAAATACTTTCCCCAAATATCAACCACATATTATGACAATAAATGCCATCCAAACTCACGTGCTGCTTTATATTTTATCTAAAATGATGCTTCCATTTATTAATATTTATGAATTTGCTTCTTCCAGTGGATTTTCAGAACATTGTCTCTTCTGCACACCATATAAAAACCTGATCTTGCAAGATGAACTTTCAGAATAACTTTTTATTCTTATGCTAATATAACACATTCTTATTTCTATTGTACATTTAATTCTAGAGTAACATAACATTGCAAAGTTACCCTGTTTATACCTACAGAACTCTTTAAAGAATATAATGTGAAATTTCTTGTCCTTCAAATTTATACTCTTCTGTGTGCTATTATTAAATCACAATTCCAAACACAAAGATACCATCTCCTGAGATACTTTACTTAATGAGTTACAGTGTTCATTTATGCTAACTGAGGCTTCAGAACATATATCTGACACAACCTGTGGTTGTTTCCACAAATTCTAGTGCATCAATGATTTTATTCCTAATGTAGTATTATAATGCAGACTAGATTTTAAGCTGGAGTTTTTAATAAAAATAGGAATAATCATGATATCCAAAATATGATATAACTGTAATAGGCTTGCTAACACTGAGTGAGTTTACATTTTAACATTAAGGAAATTAGCAATAACCTCTCACAGACCAAAGCAAATTTCTCTGTTCATTTTAAATATAAATAACCCCTGAAATTTATAGTGTTCCTTGGCCTTTTGTGGTCCCCACAAGAGACATAAATGAAATATTCAATTCAGTAAGTATTTATCAGGATGACCACATTTCTCATGATTTTGCAACATTTTGTTTTTGCATGCATCTTCTTAGTACTTCCAATGGCCCCTGTAGGTGAGTGTTACACTCCTATTTTATAGATGGGGAAATGGACTTATAGAGCTAGATGACCTGCCCAAGGTCACACAGCTAATCAGCAGAGTGCTAGGAAATGAACACAGGTGTTCTAATGCAAAGCTCAGCACACTTTTTATCTGCTGCACCTGTCACTCGCCAGGGGTCTAATATTTACCCAACTACTGGCTAGTAGGGACTATAAAGACCCAGTAAAACATGGTTCCTACCCTTTGGTTTAGAAATAAAGTACAAGCAGCAGCTAGTAATTTAAAATCACTTTTAAATAAATGTTAAAATGAATAGAGACAATGAGGTCAGAGAAGAGATACTCTTATTAGAGTGAAGTTGTGGCTAGTTAAGTAGTATCAGACTAAAGTACTCATATATTGTATGTTAGTAAAGCATACTGTGCTTATTTTTCTGTTATTTAAATATATATGATTTCACTGCTTTAGGCTTTGCAACTTGCATAAAATGAAAACAAAGATAAGAACTAAATTTTCCAAAGAAGCAGATGTAAGCTGATTATCCATCAGTCCAGATACTGTCTTGGAAAGAAGGGTTGGAAGTATAAAGAAACAAACGACAGGCCTCCCCAAGCAGGGATGCTGCAACTTGGCTGCAGGCCAAGGAAGCCCAGGGCAGGACTGGGCACTTGACCCTCCACTCGGAACAAGGGTGAAAGTCAGAGCAAGGAACCCGAGAGAACATTTCCTCCCTTAAGTCCTCTGGCAGTGGATCCTAAAAGTTGTGTCATCGTAGCCATCTCTGCCAAACCTGGCTCGAGACAAAATGCTGAAACAGATTTGACAGCTGAAGCCATAAATGTAGCTATTGAGGCACCTCCATCAGAAAGAGGCTGACACAGAGAGCTCTGCTGGTATCTTTCCAAGGTCTTAGAACCTGGGAAGAGTGATGTGGTTTTGAATAAGGGTGTTAAATCTCTTGCAAACGTGATGAAGCTCTTGGCCTCTGCAACTCCAGAAGAGATCTTGGAGGAATTAAAAAAGGAAGCCAAGAAAATAAATAAATAAATAAAAGCAAGAAATGAAAAATACATCCTTGAGACACTTTTTATGGCTAATGATGAAGACGTTATTAAATAGGAATATATATTTAAATGTACAAAAAACATGGGATAAAAACATATGTATATTTAGATAAGAATAATACTCAAAAAAGTAGAAATTTTAAAAGTATGATACTTTGAATACTGCTTCTAAAATCCCTGACCCCAAACAAACTAGAACATGTTATTCTGATTTCATGGCATTACAGAATAACAGAGCTGGAAAGGATATTCAATGACACGATATAACTCTTTTCGTTCTGTGATGGTGCTTCTGATAACCAGAAGTTGAAAGACTTGAATTCAAGATCACACCATGCAAGATGACAACTAGAACCCAGACCTTGTGACTCCTGGTTGAATGCATTTTATCCTGATTGTAAATTAAAATGATAATGTCCCCACAACATTTTTGGAATTCTGGGAATTGCTTTCTAATTCAGTTTACAAGTTACAGAGGAAAACCTGTTACACTGTTTTGTAGTCTCACCTTATACTTTAAGACGTTTATCTAATGCAAAAATGTTTTCTGCATCTTTTAAAAACTATATTGCACATTTTGTGAAAAAGTAAGTGAATAATGGAGAAAAAAAGACAGAATATTTATAAGAAAGATAACTGCTGAAGATTAGAATTTTTAACACCTCTAATTTTGCTTTTTCAGAGTGGTTACATGATAATTTCAGCATGAACAAATTTGGGGCTCAAATTATGGGAAGAAATCTTCCAATTAAGAGGAAATATTAAAGTACTACAAGAGTCGATATTTTCATTGCCTCTGGGCAGAATCCATTGTTCTCAGCTCAATCCCCAAGCCCTTTGTACTTGCTTGGTTTAGAACATTGTGTATTTATTCATGTATCTGCCTCTTCCATTAATCTGTTAACTGCTTAAGGGCTTTGTATTCCCAGCACTCTCACAGTCCCTGGCACATATTAGGTATACAAGTATTGGTGAATTTTGTTGAGATGAATCTGGAACTTGACACTTCAAGCTCTGGCAGCTCCTAAGCATTGGTGAGACTTAATTTGGCCAGATAATTTTTATCCACTGGGAACAGCCACTAAGCAGTATTTGAATATTATTTATTAAATATTTTAAATTAAATATTTTACATTGAAAGCAGTTCTTTTTTGAATTGCTAATTTGTTGGCAGCTTTTTACTCAAGGCCAAGAATATGGCACGGATGACTCACTGGGTAGAGTTCAGCAGTTGAAGTAGAGGACAGAGTCCAATCTCTTAGCACCACAGGAATGTTTCCATTGTCTTAATGGCATCCCCTGCCCCCATCATATCTCACAACTATGTCACCTTTGTCACAAAGAACTAGCAAAACATAATACTGCATAATATAACAAATATTTATTAATGTCCTACCATGTCCTCAGCAGGATGCCAGTTACTAGAGATGCAGAGATGAGTAAGCAACACCTGTGGAGCACCTTTACGAGCAAAGCAGCACGCCAGGCACTGGGGATACAGTAACTGGTTCCTGCTCTCATAAAATTTATATGGTATTTCACACTCCAGTGGAAGGAGAGAGACGAATTGTGATTGGTGCAATAGAACTGAACATAGAGAACGAAGCAACTAATTCTGCTTTACTGTGACAGGGAAAGCTCTACAGAGAAAGCAAAATTTGAACTTGGCCTTGACGAGTGGGGTGCTTTAGCCTAACAAGGATCCTGCCTTATATTTCAGCATAAAAGCATGAAGACCTACTAAGTATATCTCATTTGTTAGGGGAGGTGTCAGTTAGGATGCTCTTGGCTGATGATTACAGAAAATCCAACTCAACATGGCCTAAAAAAGTAAGGAAATGTATTAACTCAAACGAGAAACCCAGAAGAAGGGTGCGGCAGAATTGGTTCATTCAGGGGCTCAAGGCACCACCAGAAACACAGGTCCTTCTTATCTTTCTGCTCTGCTATTCTTTTTTTTTTTTTCCCCTTTTTTTGTCTTTTTTCGTGACCGGCAACGGATTGCAACCCTCAGTGTCGCGCCCGTACCGGACCGGGACCGGCAACGGGATCGCAACCCTCGGTGTTGAGCCCGCACCTTGCTCAGCCAGTGAGCGGCCGGTCTGTATGTGGGATCCGAACCCTTGGTGGGAGCGCCCCTGCGCTTCCAAGCGGCACACTGTAGCAGTGCGCCACCGGGCCGGCCCTGCTCTGCTATTCTTACCCTCTGGGTGGTTCTCACCCTGGACATGTAATGGCCACAACCATTCAGGCATTGTATCCAGGCACAACAAGGGCCAAAGGAAAAAGAGATGGTCTCTTCATGAGTATAGAATTCTTTCTTAGGAGTTTCCCAGGAGACTCCCGTTTAGTCTCATTGGTCAGAATTGCATTGCTGTCCCCGACTATACCAACCTCTAATGTGGGAAATGAGACCAGCAGTGGCTGGACCTTGGGCTGGAACTGGAATCTGCCTCCACCATAGTACATGGCCATGGGGCAGGGATGGGAGAAGGTAGATATGCTGTGCAGCAACAAATTGAATCAGCTTCAGGAACCTAGAAGTATTGGTGTCATTAGTTCATAGGGAAACCATTGGGATGGTGAGCGCTTAGTTTGAAAGGAAGGCAGAAGGGAAACATAGCTTTGTATGCCATGCCAGGGTTTATACCTCAACCTCTATGCTATGGGGTGGGGTCATTTCTAGAAAAATTTCAAATTACATGGTTTCTAGCAAATAGCATCATTTTTAACAAGGTGCTTAGTTTATCTTGGATTGTCAATGATAACAAATAATATAGAGGTATTAAAAATACCAGGAAATGTGCATACTTATATATAATACACACACACACAAATAAACTTCTGCTTTGTTTTTGTTCCCAATTAAGAGTAGGGTTTACTTAGGAAATAAAAGACACTTAAGTTTAAAGCAATTTACTTAATGCAGTATAGTGTTAATTCTGTGAAATGGTTATTCTCTCAAAGAATATTTCTGATTATTGAACAATTAATTTATCAATCACACACTTTTTAAGAAAGGGATGGGGGGAAACAAATAAGAAGGAGAAGCAGAAGAGTAAACATTTTTTTACTTTGAACTTTTCCACGGCAAAGTCTTTATGGTTAAGCTGGAAAATAGCTCCCCCTTGTGTCCAAAACTCAGCTAATTGGTGATAACAGCAAAAAAGAAGCAAATTTTAAGCAAGTCTCCAGGAAGGAGGAGGAAGCAGGAAAACAGGAAAAGGCTGTCCCCTGCAGGATGATGTTATTCTTACATTTTTTTATGTTAGAAATTGCTGGTTCGCAAACACTCGAAACACCCCTTTCATTTATGTTGGCATGGTTAATTCTAATTGTTGACGCGCATTCCAAAAGCAGATTTACATTATCTATCCCATAGGAAAAAAAAATTTTTTTAACTCCCATCTTACGTATTTTCTGCATTCTCTCTAATATTCACTCTTGGCTTTTACAACATACAGAAGATGAAACAATCATAATAAACATTTTTACCTAATTTCCCCCAAACATTAGCAACTATGATTAGATAGCTAAGGGAGGTAACATCTTTGGAGGGTGAATGGGGGATTTAGAAAGACAAATGAAATAGGAAATTAGATAATCAAAGATGATTTCTAGAAATTGAATATTTTCAAATCGGCTGCATTGAGTATTATCCCCAAATCATCATCTACTATTTAAAGTAATAGCATAGTCATGTTTTATTATTTTAGGTAACCACACTCGTGGGTATAGACTCAGAATGCTGAATAAAGACTGCCATTTTTTGAAGATGATGAAGAATAACCTTACCAAAAAAATACAGATCTGAGTTTAGCTTTAATATCTAGAAAAATACTGAGGCAAATCACTGAGCAGACAATTTGTATTCATCCCCAAATTTCCAGAATGCTTTTTTTTAAAGCTAACATAGCTTTGTAAAGACAAAAGTGCACAACTTTAAGAGTAAGATAAGCTGAGATTAAGATGAATTAATATGTTAATCCAATTCTCTCAAATAATAATAATAGCTCTTATAATTATTTGCTCTAACATTTATTGAGGGCATACTATGAGCTAGGCATTGTGCTAAGCACTCTACATGTTATCTTATATAATACTGTTGTCATATAATTCACATTTCACAGATGAGAAAACTAAGACTTAAAGAGTTTAAGTAATGTGCCCAAGATCGAGTCGTGGAGTCAGATTTCAAACTCAGAGCACAACCTCTTAACCCTTTTTATTCACTGAAAACCAGGACTGGTATTCTCAGGCTCACATACTCCAATCCCCTGCATTTTAAGTTGCATCCAGTTTGGTCATGGGTATTCAGTTCAATCTGTAAGAGCAGAATGAAGGGAGAACTTCCACATGATGTAATCCCCAAATTGCTCAACAGAGACGTTGTTGTTAATAGAGCCAACTGGGGTCAATTAAAGAATAAAAAGTCAAAGGGGAGAAGAGCGTGGTATTTTGACTAAAGAGGGAAAGGCCAAGGATTCAATTTGGGAAGATTCTTTAGACTCTTGTAAAGGTGGGGATTTAGACTTTCTGATAAATTCACTTTCTGTGAACTGTATCATTAGATGATGACTGTACTCTTTAGCATCTGGGATCAAATTTTATTCTGGTTCAGTCCAGCCAGAGTTCTTTGACTCTAGATCTGGTTTGAGAAGGAATAGAGCAGTCTATTCTCACCTGGATCAATCCTGGGAAACTCATCCTCATCTTAATTCATCCAGAAATCACATCACAGTCTTTTATTTTATTTTTTCTGTTTCCATGATTCCCCAGCCAAAGGCTCTTCTAGAATGGAGTCATGCACAGAGCAGGCACCAAACTATTTGTTGAATGAGTGGAGGAAGTGATATAAAGAAGTCTTAAATTATGAAGAGGAACAAGCTAGACAAAGGAGAAGGAGAGAGAAAAACGTGTACAAAAACTGGGCAAAGTGAATTGTTGAGGGAACTGCAAGTGGCTGATGTGGCTGGAGGAAAGGCTGCGTGATAGAAGGGTACTGACGCTTAGTCGTAGCTAACAATCAGCACTGTGGAGCCTGCCAGCTTTGACTTGAATCCTGATTCCTGGGCAAGTTATATAACCTCTCTGAATGTGCCTCTTGGGGTGTGAGAAAGATTAAATGAATTATAGGATAAGAAGTGCTTAGAACAGTGCCTACTGCATAACAAGTACTCAGTAATTATGAACTCCTACTATTATTATCATGGATGGTGAGGCAGGCAAAGGACAGGTTGCAGAGGTTCCTATGTAAAAAGGAAAACAATTCAGACTTTACACCAAGAGGCATGGAGAGTTTATGAAGGTTTGTAAGAAGTAGGGATAAAGTGTGTTATTTGACTTTTGGAAAGGTTATTCTGGAATCTAGATAGAGGAAGGATTGAAGGAGACCAAACTGCAGACAGGAAGACCAGTGAGGGGGCAACTGCAGTCATCAAGGTGAAAAGAGATGGGAGCTTAACCCAGGTCAGTGTCAGGTGCGGTGGAGAGAGAGGGAGCATTGCGTGAGAGAAAGCAGGGAGAACCCACAGGATGGGCACCTGAATCTCAGTTGTCAGGCCTGGGCAGCTGGCTGAGTGAGGATGCCAGTCGCTGAGAATGGGTATGAGAGGAAAAGAGTGGATGTGGAGGACGATGGAGGACGTGGAGGACGATGGCGGATTTTACTTCTGTATGTGATGTCTTTGATTTTGGACATATTGAGTTTGAAGAGAGCAGCCAGGTACCAATGCCTAGTAGGCAATGGATAAATAGATTTGGTACTTCAGAACCAAAAAGAGAGATCAGAACCCTTTGGCAAGAACCCTGGCCAGTTTATTAAATGGAGCTGTTTATACTTCTGGACTGAAGAACAACTATTTTTTGTTAGTTGTTTAAGATGCTATCTCTGCCTTGATTATAGATAGAAATATTAAAAAGATTAACTAAACCCCATCTAGAAAATGGTTAAGTTCTGAGGTTCTTTTGGCAATTCAAGGGCATTACCATTTATTGTCAGACAGTAGTGACTGAAACGAAGTCACTGCTAATATCAAAGACGTACAAATCATTGATTAGGCTATATTTTGAGGATTTTGTTACCTGGTCCTCTTTGCAATGTCCTGCCTTTGGCCGGGACTTACAATATACAGTAATTATTTGAACATGCATATATAGATGTAAATATTAACGTGTGTGTATGTATAAAGTGTTTCTAGCTTTATGTTTTTCAGTCACACAAAAATTTTATTATGACTGTAATTTTTCAACTTTTACCCATAGGTATCTCTGATGAATATATAACACCTATGTTTAGTTTTTATAAAAGTGTTGGGGAATTGAAAATGACTCAAGAAGAGTATGCTCTGCTTACAGCAATTGTTATCCTCTCTCCAGGTAATTTCAATGTTACATTTTAATTTTTATGCCATTTTCTTCTCTCAGTATAATAATATAATGTTTATTAAAGAAGATCTGAACTGAGGTCATAAGAGGTGGGAAGGGGGGAGACACAGGGGGGGCTAGTGAGAAAATTGGTAAAGGCCACAAAAAATGATTTCATTGTGTAATGATAAATATAGTAATTATTAAAAAAGAAAGAAAGAGAAAAACAAAAATCTGAAACACAGAAACATAAAGAAAGTGTAAAATGGCTTATAACGTTGCCATTCAAATTGAACCATTGTTAATTTGTCAATGTCCTTCTCAGTCTTTTTTCTAAACACACTCCTTCATTCAGTAAATTCATATTGAACACCTACTGTGTACTGAACATGGTTCTAGACATTGGGGATACAACAGGATACAGCTCCCATGAAGCTTACATTCTAGTAGGGAGAAAGATGATAAATGAAGAAACAAATAAAAATAATTTTTCAGGAGGAGGTAAATGCTACAAAAAATAAAATGACAATATAAGGGGGAAAAGTAGCAGGAGAATGGTATTTTATTTTATTCTTTTCTTTATTTTTATTTTCTTTCTTTTTCTTTTTTTTTTCTTTGAGAATGGTATTTAATTAGTGGTCAGGGAAGGCTTTTCTAAGTGGCTGACATTTGAGCAGGGACCTAAGTGAAATTTCTCACTTTTTAACATAATATAGAACATAGTGTCTCTCTCTTTTTTAAAGATCGAAATTGGCTTTATGTGCGATTCTAGAGTCAGATAATACATCATTCCATAAAATAGAACAAGTGTTCCCTGTGTCTCTTTTTCAAACTTTACAGTTCTTCAAAAGTCTTTTCCCAAATCATTAAAAAATTATATTGGTAAAAGTTTGTTATAATGTGTGCATGATATTCCATTGCATGGATGTGCAATCATCTACTTATTCTTTAGCATGTATTTGTATATTCAGAATGTTTCCATTTTTGTGTGTGTGTTTTAAACAATGTTAAAATGAATACCTCTGCTCATAAAGTTTGTCTATATTTTTGGATTACTTTAATAATTTGGGAGTGATGTCATGTTCCTAGTTTATAAAGCGTAATTACAATGTTAGCTTTAAACCATTTTTATACATGATATTGAGGCAGAAGCTAGTTGTTACTTTATTTTAGTATAAAAAATTATGATTAAAAAAAGAAAACTGTTCATCAGAACCTACTAATGTTGTGCATGTATATACCCAGCAATTCTACCAGAAAGGCTGTTTATGTCCACCATATGGGTTACCTTTAGGGGTTTTGATGGGAAGGGGAATTTAGGGAGGCTTCTGTGGATCATTACATGTTCTGTATCTTGATCTAGTTGTGATTACACGGGGATATATTTGTGTGCATAAAAATCTATCAAGTTGAACACTTATTTTGTACATTTTAAACATACAACATTTGTAAACTCACACTTCAAAAAAGTAAACATTGCCATACTTACGCCAAATTCATGCTTTTCCTCTCTTTTATTTTGTCATTTTATTTTAAACTTCGAAACAGACAGACAATACATCAAAGATAGAGAGGCCGTGGAGAAGCTTCAGGAACCACTGCTTGATTTGCTACAAAAGTTGTGTAAGATTTATCAGCCTGAAAATCCTCAACACTTTGCCTGTCTCCTGGGCCGCCTTACTGAATTGCGGACATTCAATCATCACCATGCTGAGATGCTGATGTCCTGGAGAGTGAATGACCACAAGTTTACCCCACTTCTCTGTGAAATCTGGGATGTGCAGTGAGGAACATCACAGGGGAAGGGTCTAGCTCCTTTTTTCCTCGTAATAGATATCCGATGTATAACTTCTTTTATTTCATTTGTACCTGGTTTCACTCAAGAATCTCGATGAATATTTATGTAGCAATTATACAACTTCCACAATTGTAAATACCAGGCTAGATAGAATTACTTTCTCTACGTTGCATTTTACAAAGCTTCGGGGAATCCTACACTCTCTTTGGCATGCCATTTGCCATTTGCCTAACTGAATTGATCGTTATTTCAATTCTATCTGTTGAGTTAGGGAAATCTCATTTTTCTCTTCATTTACTGTATTGCATATATTTTATTAAAGTGTTGTATTCAGTTTTGACAATAAACCAAACATAATGCCAACAGGCTTTTCTTTGGGGAAAAAATTGACAAATATACCTTATTTCTTCTCCTTTTTTAAAAGATTGAAACATGATTGTATATATTTATGGGGTACAGAGTTGACTATCAGTATTTGTGTACAATATGTGATGATCAAATTAGGAAAGTTAGCATATTCATTACAAAATGTACTCATTCTTTATGTCTATTAACGAATTTCTCCCTAACTCCCCTGCTTCCCCTTTCTCCCCCGTAATAACCACAGTTCTGTGTTCTCCTTATGAAAATTCAATGTATTATTGTGTTATTTGTTTCTTTCTTTCTCTTTCTGTGCCTGGCTTATTTCACTTAACATAATTTTCTCCCAGTTCATTCGTGGAACTGAAAGTTTTATTCAATGAAATAAAAAATACAACTGAGAGCATAAGCAGCAGGCTAGAGTAAGCAGAAGAAAGAATTTCCAATCACAAAGACAGTCTTTCTGAAATAACGCAGGTGCACAAGATAAAGAAAAAAGAATTTTTAGAAATGAAGAAAATCTATGAGAGCTAACATGCCCTTATTTCTTTAAATGATGAAAGACATCTTATTGAACCTGAGGGCATAATTTATAGAGGACAAACTCTTGCAACATATGTAGTACTTTTCTCATCCCTGAAGTCCTGGTGAATATTCATTCATTTTTATTAGCCCTGTAGGATCATTCTATTTTCTTCGAAGTTCAAAAAGAATAGCATACAGAAAGTGATTTTCACATAAAATGTTCCCTCAAGCAATCCCATTCCTGATAGGGTCTTGAGACAGCATTTGCAAATTCAGACTATGCAGATAACCACAGTGATGAGACATTCCCTTATCTCTCTTAAAAGTGCTCACTGTATAGATTCATTGCACACAATCATTTTTTGTTTTGTTTTGCTTTTTGAAAACACTCCTACAGCTGGGTGCACAGCTGTTGTATACTTCCCCCAAAGCAGGAATTACTTCATTTCCTTCCTTCATTGTTATATTATTGCGTTCTTCTGCCCATTGTCCTTTGGTGAATACAATAAAACACCTTCGATAGGTAATGGGCTTCTAGCTCCCTTTCTCCTGAAGTCAGACAAAATGGAGCATGCTCAGCAAAGCAAAGAGTTTTTTGTAATAAAATACTAGGGCAACCCTGAGATTCTAAAAATAACTAGTCAGTGGAAAAGGGAGTGAGTTGGGCTAGCATCATTTGGATTCTATTTGTTATAACAAAAATATCTTGAGTCTCCACTAGTACAAGATTCTTTTGCTAAACTCCATGGAAGATAAAAAGATGATTTAGACCCAGTAGCTTCCTGGAGAGGGGATATAATGGGGTACAGAGGAAAATGCTGTGGGCCTACCAAGGGACCTGGGAAAGTCTCATTTCCACTGGGCTTAAAAATATAGACCTGAATTCCATTGGTTAGGGTAAGAAAGAAGGGGGTTCAAGGTGAATGAGGTGGCAGGAGCAGAAGGAGGAAGGTGGGGAATTGTGCAGGCATTAAAAGACCATAAGTAATCTGGGGAGAGAGGTCAGGTGCACAGTCCCTTTCTAAGCTTCAGTTTCACCATTGTACAGTGAAGATATCAACATCTACTGCTTAAAGGGATTTAGGTGATCAATGAAGAGTGAGTGCCCACCAGGGGAGAGGGATGGCAAAGAAAGGACATTTAAGACAGAAGTAAATTTCTGAATGCCTGAAAGCATAGATCCATTTTGGGGGAACTGAGTGTGGTTTGGTGTCTCGAGATCACAAGCTAAAAAGTGCAGAAAGTGATGGGAAATGAGCTGGAACTGATGGGGCACTGTAGACAGAGCTAGAAACTTAATCTATAATAGGTCAGTATTTATTCAAGTGGTTAAGACCTTATCAAAGCAAACAATAATGCTTATCATACCGAAGACTAGTTGTGAGACTGTAAGAAATACATTTTTGGTCTTTGCTCCTAGTTTTTGATACAGAGCTTCTCTGGAATTCCCTGAGTGATAGGGGTAATAGGAGCATATTTTGGTATTCATAACAAGCCCCCTTCAACCATACCTAAGTTTGTGTGAATAAGATGACCCTTAGTGGGAACCTTAGATAGCTTCAGGAAGGGTGCTGGTTGTCATAGGAACCAACTCAGAGGGTTGGAACTTTCAACCCCCAACCCTAACTTCTGGGAGGGGAGAAGGGCTAAAGATTGCATTGATAATCAGTGGCCAATGATTTAATCAACCATGCTTAACAAATAAAACCTCCATTAAAACCCGAAACAACAGGGTTTGGAAAAATTGCAGGGTGGTGAACACATTGATGTCCCTGGAGGATGGCATGCCTGGAGAGGGCACGGAAACTCAGTACTCCTCCTCTTCCCCCAAACCTTGCCCTGTGCATCTCTTCCATTTGGCTGTTTCTGAGTTGTATCCTTTATATTAAACTGGTAATATTAAGCAAACTGTTTTCCTGAGTGTTGTGAGGTGTCTACCAAATCATTGAGCTCAGGAGGGAACCCCTGATTTATAGTTGGTTGGTCAGAAAATATAGGTGATGACCCAGGATGTGGGACTGGTGTCTGAAGTGGGAGCAGTCTTGTAGGACCCAGCCCTTAACCTGTGGGGTCTGCTCTAACTCTGGGTAGTGTCAGAATTGCACTGAATTGTAAGACACTCAGCTGGTGTCAGAGCCAGTTGTAGATAAGAAAAAAAAAAAAAAAAAAAAAAAAAAAACACATTGAGTGTCAGAAGTGTTGTGAGTAGAAACAGTTCACTAATGGATTTTTTTTCAGAAATAATTTTTATGAGACTTTAAGAAAAAGTCAAAGAATAAGATAAAGAGTAAAAGAAGCAAAGTAAAATTTGAAATCAGATATCACACCCTTAAAGAAATATGGCAGAATCTGGCTTTATGGTCAGAAAATGCATTATCATTGATACGAAGCATCACAGAAGCAGATCTGCCTCTAATTAGCTATGTATCCTTTTGGAAAACAAACAAACTTTTTAAAAAAAAAGTCTCTATAAGCCTTAGTTTCCTTATGTGTAAAATGTGGACAATATGCTTTTCCTACCTGACAGGGCTGGTGTGAAAATCAAGCATGATAATGTTTTAAAAGCAATTTATTTAGGAGGTTGGCTAGTTAGCTCAGTTGGTTAGAGCATGGTGCTGATAACACAAAGGTCCAGTGTTCAATCCCTGTATCGGCCGGCTGCAAATAAAATAAAATAAATTTATTTGGCAGTACATGCCAGTACTAACCATCAAAATAAATGCTAACTATTATTATTAATAAAATTGACTGCCATAAGCTGGTATTGCTGTGTTTTATTTCTAAAATCCCTTGATTTTTTTTATGTAATGGACTGAATAAAACATGATTCATGGAATTTATAATCTAGTAAAGGAGACAGACAAGAAATAAGTACATAAAAATGAAGTACAAATTATAAGTGCTATGAAAAAAGGTCTCTCTCGCATTCTGATGTGTACTTTATGGATCATTTTCCACACTTAGAGTGACCTCTTTCTAAAATGCAAATCTGGTTCTGTGTCCCCTCCCACTTAATGGTTTCCCACACTGGCTTCAGCAAAAACTCTTAGATCCTTGGCAGAGCAGTTGGCTATTTGGATTCTTCACCATCTGATTCCACTCCAGCCTTGTCTCTGGCCCCTGCCTAAATTCTAGGCATCCAGATAAAATGCATTTCCCAGAGTTCCATATTCTCTTAAACCGAGTGAGGAAGGAAGAGGATAGAGAAATGGGCAAATATAAGGGTTTCCTTAAGCTCTTTCTTTCCCCCTTTCACCAGCCATTCACGATGGGGGTGGGGGGGATTTTGTCCCCCAGGGGACATTTGGCAATGTCTGGAGACAGTTTTGGTTGCCATGACTGGGGGGTAGGGATGCTACTGGCACCTAGTAGGTAAAGGCTAGGGATATTACTAAACACCCTACAATGCATGGAATAGCCTCCCACAGAAATTATCTGTTCCAAAATATCAATTGTGCTGAGGTTGAGGAATGCTGCTCTCTCCTATGCTGTCTTAGTCTGTTTGGGCTGCTGTAACAAAATACCGTAAACTAGGTAGGTTATAAACAACAGGAATTTGTTTTTTCAGTCCTGAAGGCTGGAAAACCCAAGACCAAGGCAGATTCTGTGTCTGGTGAAGGCCTATGTATTAGTTTGTTTCTGTTGCTTATAACGAAATAGCTGGAATTGGGTAATTTATAAGAAAACAAAATTTATTGTTTACAGTTTCAGAGAGTAGGAAGTCCAAAGTCTGGGAACACAAATGGTGAGAGTCTTCTTTGGTGGTGGCTTTACAGCAATGCAGGGGTCTCAGATGGCTGCAAATGGTGGAGCAGAGAGAGAGTGCCTCATGCACTCTCCTTCTAAAGCCCTCAGAACCACACCCACAACCACCACTAAACCATTCATTATGGCAGGGTCCTCACAATCCAATCACCTCTTCAAGGCCCTGCCTTTCAATTACCATAATAGGATTACCCACCCTAAACAGTTATAGTGGGAATTAAGTTTGGGGGGGGGGTCATTCTATCCAAGGCAGCCTGCTTCCTGGTTCATAGATGGCACCTTCTAGCAGTGTCCTCATAGGGTCGAAAGGGCTAGCTAGCTCTTTGGGGTCTCTTTTATAAAGGCACTAATCCCATTCATGAGGGCTCCACCCCCATTGCCTAATTACCTCCCAAAGGTCCCACCTCTTAATATTATCTCCTTGGAGGTTAGGATTTCAACATATTAATTTTGGGGGTAGGAGTGTGTGGCACAAATATTCAGATCATAGCACATCCCAAGCAGATATGACCTCTACACTTTCTTCTAACTTGATCTAGCTTCAGCGTCATTCTCAACAGTGGCAGTTCTCTAGTTCATATCAACATTGCACACAATCACTTTATTAGTGAATCCAAATACCAGATATGAGCACTGGTTTTGAAGTTTTCTTTCTTTGTGATTGAAATCAGAAACTGTTTTTACTCATTGACTCTATACAAAATTTTACTTTTTCCAAGATTTTTACAAAATTACAACTTATTCCTTTTTTCCCTACCATGAAAAATAATAAATTCTGTAAATTACCAATCACGTATCACATTTGGATGTTAGCTGACTATAGTGGGTATATGCTTTTTTTCTGGATACCCAGAATCCATTGTCTTTACATCTGTTAAGAGTACTCTAGTTTCCTCAGTGGAACCACCCTGTTCCTTTCTCTTATTCCATGTGTTTTGTATGGAGTTGATCCCACCCCAAGCTCCAGAGTTGGAAATGTGACTCACATATAGCTAATCAGAGCATTGCACATCTTAGGTCACGGTGATTGGTTTAGGAATGGGCACATAACCCATTTAAAGAAAATGAGATTATTTGCTTGGAGTATTTTTAGGAGGTAGGCAGTGGCAGCATTTGCTTGCGTTGTATTATCATTCCAAGTTCTTCACTCTCTCCCTGTAATAGAATTATATTCCTAGGCCTATAGTCTTGTGAATTTGCAGTACCTCACACAAGAGTGGGCAGAACATACATTCCCACCCACTGATGTTAGGCTGGTCCATGTGGCTTGCTTTGGGCAATGGAATGTGGATGGAAGCCACAGTGAATTCAGAGCTGATGACATCACATCACATATTTCTGCTTGCTGCTCTTGCATTTTTGCCATTTGCAAGTTGCAGAATGAGAGATAGAAGGAGTACACCTAAAACCAAACCTTCAGCTTGAAGCAGTGCCCCTCCCCTCCAACATGAGCTAATTTGCAAGTCCACAAGCAAGAAAAATCAATGTTTATTACTGTAAGCCACTGAGAGTTGGGAGTTGTTTGTTATATAACATCATCACAGCAAAAACCTAACTAATATATCCTATTTGTGTTCATATCTATTCCTCCCCTTTGCTTCTCTGCTGATATTAGGAAGGAGAGGTAACCCCTAACAGGCTGCATTTTATAGGTTACCCTGACAGCTGGCTCTGGCCAGGTTCAGTCAGTAGAAGGCATTGGTGGAAGACTAGAGAATGGGAAGAAGGAAAAGCCAGGGTATTTCTCTTTACTCTCTCTGCCTCAGATTGCATCTCTGGGAAAGATTGCATCTCCTACATAGCTCCAAGTCCCGCTGGGCAAACCCTGCCCTAGTGCTGATGGCCCTGGCTTCTGAAGTCCTCTTTTGAACTTCCAAACCCTAGAATTATAGTGGCTTCCTACTGTCACTCATCTCTGGGTTGTCTCATCTGCTCCTGTTTATATTCTCAGGTCTTCCACGTCTTGTGAAGCCAAGTGCCTGTGTCAAATTCTTTCTTTTTGAAAGCATCTAGAGTGGATTATGTTTTCTACCTTGAGCCTAACTACACAGAATTACTCACTACTTTCGATTAGTCCAGAATTTAAGAGAATGTAGATCTAGGACTGCTGGAAATAGTCTTTTAACCAGAGGAAATCTGAGAATAAAGCCAACATGAAAAGCACAGCCAATAGAGATTGGATTCTGGTGACATTATTTGAAATCTTAGTTGAGCTCTGCCTAAAGTTAGAGAGTTATACCCTGGGATTTTAAATATAAGGATGTCTTTTCTATCACATATGACTAAAGAAGATAGAAACTTGATGATACTTGGACAATAGACCAATTAGAGATAACATGGGCTCTGAGAGAGCCTGGCCTGAGGTACATTGCTAATATTTGTAATCTTAGAGATAAAGTGGAGAAATAGGGAGTGTAGATCAATGTCAGATTTTTTACATCTCTCTCCAGATATAGACTGTCTAAGTTTCCTAGGGCTGCTGTAACAAATTACCACAAATTTGGCAGCTTTGAACAACAGACATTTATTCTCTCACAGTTCTGGAGGCCAGAAGTACTAAACCAAGGTGTCAGCCTGGCCAATCTCCCTCTGAAGGTTCTAGGAGAGAGTCCTTCCTTAACTCCTCCAGCTTCTGATGGCTCCTTGTACTCCTTGGCTTGTGGCAACGTAACTCTAATCTCTGCCTTTGTCTTCACATGGGCTTCTGTCTGTGTATATGTTTGTCCTTTGCTGTCTCTTACAGACATTCTCATTGGATTTAGGGCCCACCCTAGTCCAGTATGATCTCCTCCCAATCCCTGCCTTAATTACACCTACTAATACCCTATGTAGAAATAAGGTCAGTTTTTAATAAACATAAATTTTGGGAAGACACTATTCAACCCAGTACATAGATATAACACAACATTTTAGTATTAACCACACTGTTATAAAATTTCATATCATTGAATTATTTATACATAACAGTTGTCAATACAAATTGATAACATTCCCTTAAGATCAAGCTTAGTATTGTTTTTAGCATAGCTGGCTCTCAATAGATTATCTGCTGAGTGAATCATTTAATTAATTGTGAATGAATCAAGATATCTATTGCCACAGATTTCATCTAGTACATTATACAAGGCATGATCCATAAAGTGACAGTAATATCAAAGCATTAAAAACATCCATAAGACAACAGCAACAACAAAATGCAGAACGAAACAACTAATAAACCCATAAAAAGCAAAAACAAACAAAAACAATTCCAACAACTACAGTTTATTTTAAGCAATGGAAGTATTCCTGTAGGGTTGTGAAAAAGCCAAATCATATTCAATATCCAAGGGTTACATGATTTTTAGAGGTTGTTCTGTATTCTGTAGAGCTTTTTAGTCAGATGAATAATTATCCCTAAGGTAATAACTTCTAAAATTTAGATTTCCAAACATGGTATTTTCTTTAAGTGGGGCACATCTTCACAGAAAGTAAGAACTAATAGACTTCGTCATCTGATGGAGGCAAACTGGTGAATCTTGCTTTGCATGTTACAACTATGCCAATTTCAAGTAAAGAGAGAACCTCTAAAATATGGCTATTAACCTAACCACTAATTAGAAAGCCTACACTTGAAGGTAGGTTGCAGCTCATTAGATGGAACCCTCAATTACTAATTGCAGTGTTAAAATCAAGATAGGTAAGGTGGGGAGTATACTTAGGGAATGTGGTACTAACTGGGAATTAATGTAAAAGCGAGGTTGAGAATGCAATGAGGGGCACTTTATACACACATACGGAGTGTGTGTGTGAGAGAGAAGAAAAGCAAGAAGAATTTAAGAATTTAAAGGGAAACTCCTCACCTAATCACCATATTTAACTGGTGAAGAATATGGGTTTAGAGAGATGTGATTTGCACAGATTTCCTGACTCTGATTTCACTTGTTACCACACTGTCCCATATCTTTATCAGATAGAGAAGTTACCAAGACAAACCAAACAGGCAATGAGAATAAAAAGAAGGTAACCATAAAAATACCCTGTTGGCAAGATTTCAGTAAATGGTTTATAAATATTAAGTCATGTGTGTGTGAGAGAGAAAGAGTGAGAGAGAGGGAGAGGGAATGTCTGTGTACATATCTCATATAGCATAGTTTCAATTTTTAATAAATGGTATTCAAATGTTTAGGCACACAGTATGCATATAAGAAAAAAAATTATCGACAACTAATGCCTCATTAAACAAGACTGCTATACACAATTTACTTATTCTTAATGTTGTGAGAGGAGTGTAAATATTTTGATGTTAGGGTGCAATAAATCCAACTGAAAGCCTCAACTCAACTGAGAATTTGGCTAAATGAGGGGGTACAAAAATTGCCATTTAGTTTTAAATAGAAACACTATGAAACATAGGTTAATTTGAACAGCAGTTCCTATAAATTCTATCTATTGCAGTTGAAGACAACAGTGTTCTGGGATCAACTTCAGTTAAAAAAAAAAAAAAAAGGAGCAACCACTTTCTGGTGTTAGGTTCAATAACTACTTACATGTCAACTTCTAGATGAGCATCTTCACCCACCCACCCCAGAATGTAAGCTCTGTGACAGCAAGATCCCATGTGTTTAGAACAGAGCCTGATGTACAGCAAGTGTTCAATAATCTTTTTTGAATTGACTTCATAAATCTGTATCTCATGCACTGACCCATTTAAACAACTTCAGACCTAACTTTCCAACTATCTTCTGGACCTGCATGATCTCTCACACTTCAAACTGAACTTACCCCAAACCAAAATACCTTATCCTCCCCCCACATCTTGTTTTTCCTGTATTCCTTAGATCAGCACCACTGTCACATAACAACCAAGTCCAGATAAGTCAGCCTCTTAGGTATCTCCAGACACCTGTACCTCACTTTCCCTTTTGAGATAGCTGAGGTAATTGTCATCTTTTAATTTTTGGAACTGCCACTTGTCTTACTCCGTTCTTCAAAAATCCTTGAAAATATTTTTTTCCCCTAAAATACAACTCTGTTCAAATCATTCATTCCTTATCATCATCCCAGTTGCCTGCAAGAAACAATCTACATTCCTCAGCACCTACCAGGCATATCATCTGTGCCCACACCTCCAGCCTAATCTGTCTCCCGATCTCCAAACCTTCGTCATTCAATACTACCATTCCCAGAACATTCCAAGTGTTCTCACATTTCTGGAACCTTGCATTTGTTGTTCCCTCTGCCTATTACCTCTCCCCCTCTGCAGATTCTTAATTCATCCTT
The DNA here is from genome assembly GCF_000696425.1 of Galeopterus variegatus. Classification (NCBI taxonomy): domain Eukaryota; kingdom Metazoa; phylum Chordata; class Mammalia; order Dermoptera; family Cynocephalidae; genus Galeopterus; species Galeopterus variegatus. Next base: position 159,140 of record NW_007728044.1, on the reverse strand, counting down.
CAAACTTCAGCTCCTTTCAAACCTCTGGCCATCACCCTCCAAGACTGTTAGGTGTTCCCTCTTTCACAGACCTCCACAGACTCCCATTTAGCCTTTACCATGCTGCTGAGAGCACTTTGCAGGCAGGGACTGTTTTCGTTTCAATTTCTTCAAGAGGCAACAGTAAGTCTCACTTTTTGTTGAGCCAATGAAGGAATAAATGCTAGAGAGAGACCATCCTTCCAGTTCAATGTCCACACTTTACAGATGGGGAACTGGGGCTCAGAGGGATGATGCATTTTGACAAAAGTAACAGAGCTAACAGGAGGGGAAGGGCTCGGTCCTCCTGGCTTTTGGCCAGTGATTTTTTTCGCCATCGAACAAGCCACACTTAGAGTTGTCACCATAGCCTGTGTATTGTTACATTGTAGCAACATCGTTACATTGTGGCACCGATGTCCAGTCTCTGCTTTCGCTCACCCCTCGGAGCTGGTAAGCATCCCTTAGGTTGAGGTTAAATTTGTTTTTTCCACACTCTGGTGTTTCCTAAAAAGCCAGCATCTTCCTTTCGCTTCCAGTTGTGACTTGGAACTATAGGATTCCTCTCCAACCTTCACACCCAGGAGAAGAGGGGCCTCTCCCTGAAAGATTTCTGCTTAGCACCCCCATTCCTGCTGGGTCCCAGTTTGTGTCTCTGAAGACCCTGTCACCCTCAGTACAGCCAGCTCCCAGAGAACTGCGGGCTGGAAGGTTCTCTAAAGGTATCGGAATAAAACTCGGGGAAACTCCACCCGGCAACCTTCACCTCTCCTGCCGATCGGCACAGATAGGAGGGGCTGTCGCTGAGGGGCCAGATGGGAGGACTTGCTCTGTGATTAAGCCACTTTGTCTTTCAGTGAAAACAAGGGATTGGCTACCCAAGTTCCGTGACGCCAGGAGCAGAAGGGCCGGGCGCCCAGTTGACTGAGATGCGCGCGGGCCGCGTGCTCCCGGGGGCGGGGCCTCCAGACCACGCCCTCCCCGCCCTCTGATTGGTCCCTTCGAAACAGGCGGCGGCTAACCGCTGCTGGGTCGGAGGCGGAGGCGGCGGCGACGGTTGGTCAGGGGCGTGCTGGATCCTCACAGATTGAGTCGAGATGTCGCCCCGCAGGGAGAAGTGGCTCTCCCACGCCCGGGCTGGTGAGCACTTCCTTGTTTTCCTTCTCTTTTCCTCGCGAAGTTTCTTACTCTCCTTCTTGGGACTTCCGCACCTCACATCGAGGGCTCAGCTTGAGCCCCTCAGCGCTCTGCCGAGTCCGGGCGGAGGTTTGCTTGGGCCCGTGAGCTGTGGGATCCCAGACGCTCTGCGATTGGCTGGGTGCAGGAGTCGCGTGCTCTCATTGGTTCCTGGGTTGTCAAGGTGACGTTCTGCCTGCCTTCACCTGCCCACCCTGGTGCGGTGAGAGGGGCAACAGGTGTGCGGGACGAGGGCTGGGGCGCAGCAGGTGCCGGCGTGTTAGGCTGGGGAAGAGGTGTTCAGCTGCTACGGGATCAGAGCCTGGGTCGAGTGTAGGGACTCCAGGGGCACCCGCATCCTCTAGCCTTAGCACGGGGAGGGTCCCTTGATTCCTCATCCTCACCTTCATTAGGAATGGGTGAAGTCACTGCCTCTGGAAAGAGAACGACATAGTCATCTCGCCCTCCAGCAGGGTTTACAGACGCTTCCCTATTGGTTCTGTCCAGTCCATGCAGGGCCCCGACCTCCCGCAGGTACGCTGCTGGGGAATTTAACTGGAGACCCTGCGCAATGCTTTCCCACCCTCACCCCTCGGGTTGGAGGACTGCGTTGGGAGAGGCTTGCAAAAGAAAGTGAGTCTTGCAGGTTTTGAAACTCTCACCACCTCGGATTCCCTTTGGGAAGAGACTGGAATTGTTTCGAATACAAAGTGGGAACTCTAGTGAGGATCTTCTGGTGTAGACCCTGATACGTGTTGTTTGTCTAACTCATGCGTTTTAGAAACCGACTGGCATTGAACAGTAGGTGTCTGCTGTTTTGACATTATTGAATTAAAAGTAGCATTTCTTTTTAGTGTGGCAGAGTTGCTAAGCATGTGGGCTCTGAGATCAGACTTTACTGGGTGTGTGACCTTAGGCAAGTTATTTAATCTCTCTAAGCCTAAATTTTCTAATCTGTCAAAGAAGGTTAATAATAGTTCCTGCTTTATGGATGTGAAGGTTGTTGTGAAGATTAAATGAAATAATTCATATAACTAGTTTAGCACAGTGCCTGACACATAGCTCTTACTATTTCTATGTTTAACTTTTAAAAGCTTTTGAGCTATCCCCAAAGGGTGGAGAAAGGCAGAAAGTGAAGGCAGTGCCAGAGATGGTGGTAGTCATCACTCATTGATTAAGTTAATACATGCAAAGCACTTAAAACAGTGTCTGGCACATAGTAAACACTTGTGTTACTATTTATCAAACACATTATTACCTGAAATGCTCCAGGTGTTGTGTCATAGGTGCTTTACGTATGTTATCATTAAACCTCCTAGTAATCCTGCAATGCACTTGGTATTATCTCCATTTTATAGATAAGGAAACTGAAGCTGAGAGAAGGAAAGTAACTTACTAAGGTCCACCAGAGCTCAGTCCAGGCTCTTTTCCGTATCACACTACTTTTGCATTATATTCCTAACATTAAGCAACTTCCGTGCACTGGATTGTTTGTGTAAACCAGATTCATTTCTGCTTTGGGTTTGGGTTTATTTTGAATACTTTATGAATGAAAAAATAACGAGAAATAACTCGTGATGGTAAATCAAAGTGTGTGATGAGAGTAGTGTCAACAGTATACATGCTATTAGTAAAAAACTAATGATTTGGAGTTTTGATGTTTGGAGAATGGTCAGTTCAGAAGTAGTATTTCCTAATTAAATTTTCCCATTTAGTTTATGTTTAGTCGCTATGTTTTTACTAAACCTCTGCTCTTCTTTTTTTTTTTTTTTCCTGTAATATCTCAGTTTAAATTTGGAGATAAGGGAAAAGTTTCAGTTATTTTAATAATTTTTTTTCAAGCTGACTGTTGATAGAAAAGGGTTTAAAGTTAACTTGTATTACTATATTTTACTTTCTTGCAGTAATGTGTGTATATTTTACTTTCTTCTTATTGTTGCTTTCCATACTTTGATATTAGATATATCTTTACATATCTACTGAGTCATGTGATGTACATAGAATTTGAGAGAATAGGAAATTTGAGTCTGTTAGCCAGGTTATCTCATGTCGAGTTTATTTTTAATTGAAATTCCATTGTCATAGAGAAATGCCTCAGAAGTAATGTTTACAAGATACAGACCATAATTATAATTGTATTTCTTTAGTGTTTCTCCTTTTAAAAACTCAGAAAGTTTTCTTATTATATATTACATTGTTACAGTGTAGGGTGTTTTGGTTAATGGAAAGCTACCATATATTCCATAAATGAAGTACAAATTTCCAAAGAACTAAATGTAAACTCTTCTGTAAGAAAGTATAATATTAACTATAGTGAAGGGCTTACTTTATATAGAGTGTTAAACATAATGACTTTTATTTTCCCTAGATGGATGACTTGTTAATATTTTTGATTCCAAAACTAAAATTGGCTGTTTAAATTTTTTTTTTTTTTTTACACACACACATAATTTAGAAAAACATTATGATCCCCGTAGCATTATGTATACTTTTCTACAGGTGCTTTTGTTCACATAACATTTTTCATATCAGTGGATATAGCACTATCTTATTCTTTTAACTGGCTGAACGAGTGAACGAGTCCACTGCATGAATGTCCCATAAGTTTTTTGAGCAGTTTCCTGTTAATGGGCACTTGGATATTGTTCTTACATTTCTTAATATTAGTGTTTGTGCGTGTGTATGTTTTCCATATAATCTTTCAATCTATCATATGTAAAGGCAAACTGATTTTAAGTTCATTAAAATTTTTTTGTATCCCACAAAATTTTATGACAAACTAAAATTATATCTAACATAAAATTAATTTACTCAGGTTGAATCTCTGCCAAAGATTTCAAGAGGAAAATTTCAAATAAAAAAGCTAAGATTCCCAACAGACTCTGTATTTTGCAAAGAACCTGTGATGTTTTATTAAATTGTAAAAATCTTTTTTTTCTCTTAAAAAAGTCCACATCTGCTATGGAAGCTGCTTTTTTAAAAAAATGAATATATCACAGATTTATTTTATTTCATATTCCTTCTAGTGATATATATATATACAAGCATTTATTGTGTATAGGAGTAATTCCAGTACTAATTTTAGCATTTATTTCTACAAAGAAGTAGAAGAAATAAATAACGTTATCCCCTTAAGAATCTTATTTATTTATTTTTTTTCCTTTTCCTTTTTGTCTTTTCTACTGACCGGTAACGGGATCGCAACCCTCGGTGTTGCGCCCGCACCTCGCTCAGCCAGTGAGCGGGAACCAGTCTCCACATGGGATCCAAACCCTCCGCGGGAGCGCCGCCGCACCCCCAAGCGGCGCACTGTAGCAGTGCGCCACCGGGCCAGCCCAAGAATCTTACTTTTTAAAAAAGTATAGAGTATGGTAAAAGAGAAGCATATTATATATTGCTATTTAACCTAAATTGGGGAGGTGGTTCAGGGGAGACTTGAATCTGAAGGATAGTTAGCAGTGAGTCTGGAAGAGAGGAGGAAGAAGAGTGTTCCATGTAGAAGGATCAGCATGTGCAAAGACCCAGAGGTGAGAGAGCATAGTGCTGGAAGAGTCTTTAAAAAGTTCAGCGCGGCAAGTGTAAGGGTCAAGAGATGGGACAGGGATCCTGTAAGGCTTTGTTAATTTTGTTAAGGAGTTTGGGCTTTATCCTGAAGGCGCTGGAGAGTCTTAAGGGTTTTAAGCAGGGGAATAGTAACTTGTCCTTCCATGGGAGTTTGCGAGGGATCACTGTGGCTGCAGTACATGAAGATCAGGTTGGAGGCTTGCAAGGCTGTTGTAAAGGTGACTGTTTCATTAAACCTTGAGAAGGATGATGGTGGTTTGAACTAGAGGAGTGGCCACAGGTATTGAGAAAATTTGGAGGTAGAAGCAACAAGGTATGGTCATTGATTGTTTTGCCTGAGGAAAAAAAGCAGGGACTGGGAGAGGTGAGGAGGGATGAGAAAGGAAGGAATCAAGGATGTCCTGGTAACTTGGTGAATGCTGGTGCCTGTGGTCTCTGACATAGTAAACACAGGAAACCTCTGTAAAGATTTAAATGAACGAAGGAATTGCATGGCTGGATGGTAGGTGTACAAAGGCGGGACCATTTGATGATAATGATAGCAAACACAGCACTCACAATGGGTTTAACCTACCGGTTTTCCATCTGGTTTTTGTTTTGTTTTGTTTTTTTAGTGTGCTATATATTGCTGGTGTCCTTTTTCTCATTGCTTCAACGAGTTGGTTTTTGTTTTGTTTTGGTTTTTTAGTGTGCTATATACTGCTGGTGTCCTTTTTCTCATTGCTTCAACGAGTTGGGCTCACTACCTTCCAATCATGTTTTGGATACATATTATTTTCTCTGGGTCAAATGTCCTGACCCTCTGGGCAAATCTTCCTTTCTTTTTTTTTTTTTTCCCTTTTTGTCTTTTTTCGTGTCCGGCAACGGATCGCAACCCTCAGTGTCGCCCCCGTACCGGACTGGGACCGGCAACGGGATCGCAACCCTCGGTGCCGCGCCCGCACCTCACTCAGCCAGTGAGCGGGAACCGGTCTGTACGTGGGATCCGAACCCTCGGCGGGAGCGCCGCCGCACTCCCAAGGGCGCACTGTAGCAGTGCGCCACCGGGCTGGCCCCGCAAATCTTCCTTTCTTCACTTAAGATGTATATTAGTTTCTTATTACTACAATAACAAATTACCACACACTTAGCGGTTTAAAACAACACAAATTACCTTACAGTTTGGGGGTCAGAAGTCAGAGTTTTACGGTGCTTAAAAAAACAAAAAAGGTGTTGGCAGGGCTGTGTTCCTTCTGGAGCTTCCAGGGAGGAATCATTTCTTTGCCTTCTGGAGACATTTCTTTACTTTTTCCAGCTTCTGGAGGACACCTGCATTCCTTGGCTCCTTCCTCCGTCTTCACAGCCAGCAGTATAGCACCTCAAATCTCTCTCTCTGACTCTGTTCCATCATGACATCTCCTTTTCTCTCTGCTTCTGTCCTCACACTGCCTTCTATGACTCTGACCTTTCTGCATCCCTCTTTAAGGACTCTTGTGGTTACATTGCGCCCACCAGGATAATCTCCCATCTCAAGGAAGTTCATTTAATTCATCTGCAAGGTCCCTTTTATTTTGTAAGGTCACATATTCACAGATTCTGGGGATTAGGATGAAGACATCTTTGGGGGCCATTATTTGGTCTACCACAGATGGAATTTATTTAAGATAATAAAAAATGTACTTGTCCACTGGGGTAGTCATATGAATTCCTAAGTAGCACATTGGTCAGAATCCTTGCCCCTTGGCACAGTTATTTTGTTCTGTCCACCTGGAGCCAGCCTTAGTTATCTTTTTCTTAGCGATTCTTCTGGTATATCATAAGGCAGTTCACTTGACCTACTGGTACCTTGACCAGTAATCACTATATATATTTTATCTTGGACATGTTGGGTGAGAGGCAAAATCATGTATCAATTCAGGCCACGTAATAAGTGATAATAAAAAAAATAAATAATATGAAAAAAGGTCTCCCACCAGACACATTTACTAAGCTTTGCTGCTTCTAAGCTTTGCTGTCACATTTCTTCTATAGCAGAAGATACACTGTGGAGAAGGGAGACAATCAATTTTTCCTAGAGATTTGCACATTTCTCTCACCGAGGCTGTTTCCTAAACTTCAGGCATGAATACTTCTATCAACTCTATTTCCAACAGCAGTCTAAGAACTTATAATATACTTGGTCAAGTGATGTTCAGGGATAGCTCAAAATAGTACAAAGCACCCTACAGGCAAGTGATTGGGAGAAATGTTATGTGAATCAGGATATAATCAGAATTAATTCAGGCCAATCAGGAAGGGCTGCCAGAAAGAGGTGAATCAAAGAAGTTAAAAGCCTGGATTACTTGATGATGAAACATCTCCCAGACTATTCCTTCTCTCTTCTTTGCTGACTTCTCTGGTGTATAAATGTTTGATTTTCGCATGTCTTGTCCTTAGATTCTTAATACTTCCTTCTTGGTTTTCCTCAGATGATTTCATTCTTTCCAGTGGCTTTACCTCCCAAATATTTGCTGACAGTTTCTATCTCCTCCTGAATTTTCATTTTAGTTTTAGATTGGTATTTCCAACTGCCTACCTGACATTTCTACTTGAATGTCTTTAAAGTCTTCACAAATTAAACATGACCAAAACACAGCACTGTTGACCTATCCATGCTGTGTCCCCAGCTTCAAACTGCTCAGATTCCCATCCTCCTCATCTCAGTGAATGCTACCACTATCTCTTTGCTCAGAAACCTAGGAGTCATTCTTGACACTTCACTCTGCCCTTACATCCTTCTCCTTCACCCATCCATCTCTGACCATTACCAAGTCCTTTTGTTTCTAGCTCCAAACTATATATCAAATCCATCCACTTCCCTCCAGTGGAGACACTGTCAGATTCTAGCTCAGTCACCATTATTAGTAGTTACTGAACTACTGTAGTGGATTCTTAACTCTTCCCCGTCTAGGCTACTTTTCATCTCATTTCCTGTACACTCTGTTTCTTTTGCTCTCACTGTTTCTACCCCTTCCTGTTTCTCTCTCTCTCATTTCCCCTAGTTCTTTTTCTTACATCTCTATCCATCTTCCTGTTACCTTCCCCTTTTTCTCTGTTAAATCCATCGCTATTTCACTCCCATATTTATCTCTCCTCAGAGGGCTTTTCAAAACTGTGAATTAGATCATGTCACCACTCTTGGTTAAAACTCTTTAGTGGCTTCCTGCTGCATTTAGAATAAAATAGAACTTCTTCAACAAGGCCTTGTGTGATGAGGCCACTGCCTAACTCTTCAACTGTGTCCTAAGCCATGCATTTTCCATGCTCAAGCCATACTTGCTTTTTTTGGTTCTTGGAATGCATCAAACTCTTTTTCAGTTCAGAGTCTTTGCAAAAATTATTTTCCGTGCATGGAATTCTTCTTCCTCTCTTTCCCTGGCTAATTATTACCATTCTTCAAATTTGTGTTTTTCCTGCAGCAAAATCATTTCTGATCACTCAAAGTCTAAAGTTGGCACCTGCTGTTTTTCTCCCTTGTGGCATTCTGTTCTTTCCTTCAAAGCAGTTATCACAATTTAATGTTATATATTCATTTGTGCTATTTTTAATCTTCCAAGTCGTATATTACCTCCATAAGGGCAGAACATATCTTGTTCATCACTGTGTCTCTTGCCTATGGTGCCTGGTTCAATAAAGGACATGAATAAATGCTTGTTGAATAAATGAATGAGTGTATGCCACATGAAAAAGGACATAGCCTGAACAGTGATATAGCCCCAGAGATTAGCAAACTGGATAGAGAACACATTGAAGAGATAGGCTGAATAGAGCTAAGAGAATTGTCATTCACAAATTTTTATCTGAGTATCTTCCCAGTTATGATGTGGATATTTTAAAGCCTTTACTTTCACTTATAACCATATTTATTTTTATGTTAGTAAAAGAAGCTTTCAAAATTATGCTTAATGATGTTTGAGTATTATGAGCCTTGTTTTCTTATCTATGTTTCACTATAAATTATATTAAATGAACTGTAATTATGTCTCATCATAGTATTAATAATAACTCATTTGTTAAGTGCTAGCTATGTGTCAAGTGTTATTATATGTATGTATTAATATATGTATCAATATTAATATATATATTATGTAAACATTAATGTGTATTATCTCATTTAATTTTTATAGAAGCCTTAAGGAGATGGTAATATTCCGTTTTACAGATGAGAACAGAGAGGCTCAAAGAAGATAACTTCCCCAAGGTCATACAACTAGTGTATGCTGGAGCTGGAATTCAAACCAGATGTATCTGATACATTATACTACCACAGTGCTGTCTTTATGGTGAGTTATTTTAGTACACATTAAAAAATATATGAAATATGTTTGGTATAGATAGAACATTTCTATTTTCTCTATTAGGCAATTAGGAAATATTTAACTCAAAATTTTAAGGCTAAGAAATGTTTTTTTTTTCCCTGAATAAACCAGAAAGGATATATTCTTCAACTGTTTTTCTAAATGAAGCATTAAAATGAAATATTTTTGACATACAAAAAGGCATATAGACTGGTATAATAACACCTGTGTTCTCACCACTTATCTTGAAATAGGATATTAAGGATATTACTAGTACAGTTGAAAGGCCCCTGTGCATTCCTCCCCAGTCTCATTTTCTTCCCTCTCCTGAGCAGTAACCACTATCCCGGCTTTGGCACTTATCATATCCTTCCTTGCAGCTTTTGTATCTTGGCAATAATCTGCTGACTGAGTACTGAATGGATGTGTGTTGCAGTGGCAATTAAGTTTCTGGAGAAACTTACTGTATTTCTTTGCTTTTTTGCCGCTGTTTCTGATTGACCCCAGATTTATATCAGGATTGAGCCATGACACTCTGAGCTCTCCCCGTCATATCTTATGTGGGAGAGGAATGAAAATGTTCTCAGTTTGAGAGCCTAGAGCTATGTGACCAAGGATCAGTTGAACTGGTTGGCTTTTTTTCCCCATCATGATCTGAAGTCAAATTGGAATGAAGTGCCTTACCACAAATAATCTTAAGGACCTCATGACTGAAACTTTTTAAGATAAGTAGGTTAGGCCCAAATCCAGGTCCAATTTCAGATGGATGAGCGCATTCTGTGTTTCTAACATTTCCCCTAGATTTTGAAAGCTAAGTATAGTATTCTAAACTTATGATCTATGCTTAAGTTTGTCTTGTGAAATATTTCCAGCAGGGTTAGAGTATAGTTTGGACTTGATCACATGAGTGGTCTTTTTTTTTCTCCCCCCAGATCTAAGGAAAAGATTTCCTCAAGTTGGCAAATAATTGAAATAGGCTTCTCCAAAAAGACAGACAAAACAAAATAAGGCCAATACTAATTAAGGTGCTGCCTCCAAAATGAAGTGTTACTGGTTCAGTATAATTGGTTTATATGAAATAAATAAATAAATAAAGACTGAGACTTTTAGGGAAAGATAGAAAAGAGGAAAATAGGTAATAAGATAAGTGAGAAGCAAGGGTTGTGATTGTGATGCAGATAGGGGATTGGGGCCAAGAAGCTACTCTTCATATTAAATGCCTGAGACACAAAAATGGTTTAGAAAGAGAATAGCAAATGACTAGAAAATATCAAAAACTGGCTCTTTAAATTTTGGTTATTTTCGTTATATTTTTTGTCATTTTAAAGTAGTTCTTTCTATTGCACAAGAAAAACGACTCAAAAAATATGTATATAAAAAGACTCTTGCTAAAGTTCAAGTGACCAAACGTTGCACTCAAATTCTTTATTTCTTTCATAAAACTAATTTTGTTGAATCTTCCATAAAAAAGTGCAACTACTAAACATTCTTGTGATAGCTTCTTTGTGAATGTGTCACTGTTCTTGATTTGCACACGCCTTATAATTTAAGCTTTCTTTTGTTTTGGGTTGGCAGTTCCAACTGTTAAAGCTCTTGTCTGATTATGTGGAACTCCATTTTAATGGGAGCAGCTTCTTCGCTGCATTTTTTAAAAATGGTCTCGGAAGCTTCTTACTGTGGATCTTTGTTGAGGACAAAGGATTATTTATGCTAAAGGAAAATGTATTCCCCGCTGAATTAGCTCGTGGGAAGCATAACAAGCTCATTACTAATGCTCACTTGTACTTTGGCCTTTTGCTGTGGTAGAATGAAAGAAAAATGACATCAAAAGGACATTCTGTTGTCTTTTTGCCTTCCTGCAAAGAAAATGTAATATAACATTAGGCTCTTCAGTTAGGTTTATTAGCTAAGGTTAAACTTTGTTACCAGAAGAAATGTTCCTGAAAGGAAGGTGGTATGTATAGTTGACACTATGCTTGAGGTATGTTTAATAGAACTTAGAGGAAAAAATAACTGTCCTTGGAAACTGATGGCATTCTAGCCTTAAAAATTGCTTTCTATTTTCTCTTAGAATATTTAGTGGTGGCTTATAATAAAAAATAGATTAGTTTATTATGCTACTATAAGTAATCAAAAATCATAGGTTTTAGATAGTTTATATTATTCTGTTTTTAAGCTCTTCACTTTTTTCCCTGGAAATACATTAAACAATTGCACTAATCTAATTTAATTAAAGTATTTTTTCCTTGTAGATTTCAAGAATAGTACTTTAGAGCTAAAGTTGCTATTCCCCACCCCCCCACCCCTCTTTTTTTTGTCTGTGAAAAACTATTAGAGAAAGGCACTGAGTATTTTTGTTTTAAAATAAAGCAGCTAAAATTGATGTTTATCTTTACTTATTAACTTGTTGTCTAGCAGAAGTTGTTTACAGTTAAGCTTGTGAATTTATACAAAGTCCAGATGACCTTATATGGTCTATATGAAGATCATATGAAAGACACTTGACTTTCAAAAGCACTGGTTGGTTATTTATATTTACTATGTTTACAGGGGAAAATAAAACTTGGGAGACTTTTTTATGAGCTAGTTTTACTGTTAATTTTATTTTACTATCTAGAAGCTTCAAGAATGATTTTGGTACTAGTGCCAGGAACTACATGTTGAAGTGTGTTTCAGGTTTTCCTATTTCAAATGAGGAACACCTTTATGAAATAAGAAACAAGGAATGATTATTGAATTCTCTTATAGTCAAACTATTCCGATTAGAAGAAAAAGTTTTAGGTTTTCAGGCAAATAGGAGAGCAAAGCATATTCCTAAATCTTGTAATCTGGGGGTTTTATGGAGTAAGAAAGCTGCTATTGTCTGCATGTTAATATTTTGTTCTGTTTTCAGAAAATCAATATCATTTCATTATAGATGACCATGCAACCTGCAATTCAGGTAAGTGTTTTTTCTGGGGGAAAAATATATTTAAACTATGAGATTAATTTAATCAAATTATAATGATTAGTAAAACACTAAGATTATCACAAAATGTTTTTATTGTGCTAGCTTTTTTAAGCATCACATTTTAATAACAGGAATACTATGCTTTGACTTTCTAATTCTGAAAATATATTAATAGTAAGCTTTTGTTTGTCCCTGAATATGGACAGGAAGGAATCAAAATTTGTAAGAATCAAAATTGGGTCCCTTCTTATTTATTCCACCCTGGGAAAAGAACTGGAATATTTTGTAGTTCTCCCCCCATTGTACTTTAGAATGTATTTGCAGTTTAAAAAGCTTTTAATGAAAACAAATATAGGCTTTTTATTTTAGATAATTGTACATGTGCTCTGTAAATGCCTATGCATAATTAGGCATTTAAATTTTAAAGAGTGTTTCTTTAAAATTTTTTATGTATTTTTTATTTTTGATGGGCGGAGGCAAGCTGGGAGTAATGAGGCAAACCAGAGTAATCTTATATTTGAATGAGTTCCAGAGTTGATGTTTGCTATGTTATTCTCATATCCTTTTAAATTTTCTTTCTTTTGATATAAATAGAACATGACTGAATATTAAAGATAAAAGTCAAATATTAACTTAAAGATAGAAGGTTGACCTAGAAAGATGCAAGCAGCTGATAATAAAGTTTGCCTTGGAAAGTTCAGAGTCAATCAAATTTTTCAGTTCTGATCCTAGTTTTGCCACTTTGTGAGATTCTGGCCATTTATTTTATCTCTTCAAGTCCCTGCTTCTTTACTTCTGAGGTAAGGATAATAGTACTTATTTTGCAGGCTAGTTGTTAGGAATCAATCAACATGCAAAGGATATATGCTGCCTAATAGGCACTTCAGAAGTTTGGTTGTACCATTGGTACAACACAATTATCCGGATGTAAAACTGGAGATATTGCCTTTGTCAGGAAAGTCTTTCTTTCTATTTTCTTTTATTTATTTGTTTGTTTGTTTGTTTATCTATCTATCTATCTATTTATTTTGAATATTCATGAGATACAAAGCTGATTGTCTCTACCCCTGCCTATGATGTGGGGGCCAGATTCATATTGGGGATATATCCATTACCAGAAATTGCTTTTGTACCCTTTGTCCCCTTCCAATTATCCCCCAACCTCCCTTCCCCTCCCCCTCTCCCCTCAACTTCAATTTGTAGCCCTAGGAATGTTCCCTCCCTCTGTTGGATCATGGGACTACTGTGGTCTGTCTTTCCTGCCTTCCTTTCTCTCTTAGCTCCCACATATGAATGAGCACATGAGGTATTTATCCCTCTGTGCTTTGCTTGTTTCACTCAACATAAGCTTCTCCAGGTTTGTCCATGCTGTTGCAAATGGGAGTATTTCATTCTTTTGATGGCAGAGTAGTATTCCATAGTGTATATATACCACAGTTTCCTTATCCAGTCATCTATTAATGGACATTTAGGTTGGTTCCATCTCTTGGCTATTGTAAACAGAGCTGCAATAAACATGAGAGTACAGGTATCTCTTTGACATGATGATTTGCATTCCCGTGGATATATACCCAGAAGAGGGATTGCTGGATCATATGGAAGATCTATCTGTAGTTGTTTGAGAAACCTCCAAATTGTTTTACAAAGTGGTTGTACTAGTTTACATTCCCACCAACAGTGCAGTAGCATTCCCTTCTCTCCACATCCTCGCCAGCATTTGTTATTCACTGTCTTTTGGATCATAGCCAGTCTAACTGGAGTGAGGTGGTATATCAATGTGGCTTTAATTTGCATTTCCCTGATGACTAGTGATGCTGAGCATTTTTTCATGTATCTGTTGGCCATTTGTGTGTCTTCCTTTGGAAAATGTCTATTCAGATCCTTTGCCCATTTTTTAATTGGGTCATTTATTTTTTTACTGTATATTGCTTGAGTTCTACGTATATTCTGGATATTAGTCCCTTGTTGGATGCATAGTTGGCAAAGATTTTCTCCCACTCTACAGGTTGTCTTTTCACTCTGTTGATTGTTTCTTTTGCTGTGCAGAAACTTTTTACTTTGATATAGTCCCATTTGTTTATTTTTTCTTTTGCTCTTTGTGCTTTGGGGCTCATGGTCATAAAGCCTGTGCCCTGACCTAACTGCTGAAGTGTTTCACCTATATTTTCCCTTAGTAATTTTACAGTTTCAGGTCTTATACCTAGGTCTTTAATCCATTTTGAGTTGATTTTAGTGTATGGTGAGAGATGCATATCTAGTTTCATTCTTCTGCATATGGATATTCAATTTTCCCAGCACCACTTGTTGAAGAGGCGATCTTTTCCCCAATGTAGATTTTTGTTGCCTTTTCCTAATATCAGATGGCTATAAGCCTGAGGAGTGATTTCTGGGTTCTCTATTCTACTCCAGTGGTCTGAATGTCTATTTTTATACCAGTACCATGCTGTTTTGGTTACAACAGCTTTGCAGTATAATCTGAAGTCAGGCAGAGTTATGCCTCCAGCTTTGTTTTTTTTGCTCAGGATTGCTTTGGCTATTTGGGGTCTTTTGTTTTTCCATATGAAAGGTAAGATTGTTTTTTCCATTTCTGTGAAGAATGTCATTGGTATTTTGATGGGGATTGCATTGAATCTGTAGATCGCTTTGGGTAGTATAGACATTTTCACAATGTTAATTCTTCCAATCCAAGAGCATGGAATATCTTTCCATCTTTTTTGTGTCTTCTTTAATTTCTTTCAGAAGTGGATTGTAATTCTCATGGTAGAGGTCTTTAACCTCCTTGGTTAAATTGATCCCTAGGTATTGTATTTTTTTGGTGACAATTGTAAATGGGCTTACTTTCTTTATTTCTCTTTCTGTTAATTCATAATTTGAGTATATAAATGCTGCTGATTTCTGGGCATTTATTTTGTATCCTGCAACGTTACTGAAGTTATTAACCAGCTCTAGGAGATTTTTGATAGAGTCTTTAGGTTTTTCTATATATATGGTATCCTGTCATCTGCAAATAGGGAAAGTTTGACTTCATTCCTTTTATTTCTTTCTCTTGCCTGACTGCTATAGCTAGTTCCTCCAGCACTTTGTTGAATAGAAGTGGTGAGAGTGGGACCGGGGCAGGATTAGATGCCGCATGGAGCCGCATGGTTCCGCTGGCTGGCGCCTGCAGGCTCACCTGCGTGGTGCCAGTTCAGGGCAGGGGGCAGGTCCTGGAGCTCCCCCCAACCTGGGTCCAAGGCAGTGAGGTGGGGGGGGCTGCATGGAGCCGTGCGGTTCCGCTGGCTGGCTCATGCCAGTGGGCTCACCTGCGTGGTGCCGGTTCGGGGTTGGGGGGCAGGGCCTGGAGCTCCCCCCAACCTGGGTCCAAGGCAGTGAGGTGGGGGGGGCTGCATGGAGCCGTGCGGTTCCGCTGGCTGGCTCATGCCAGTGGGCTCACCTGCGTGGTGCCGGTTCGGGGTTGGGGGGCAGGGCCTGGAGCTCCCCCCCGCCTGGGTCCAAGGCGGTGGGGTGGGGGGTCCGTGTGGAGCCTCGCGGTTCCACTGGCTTCTTTCTTTCTATTTTCAATTAAGAAAAAAGGCTTATCAAGAGAACAGTGCATGATAGCCTAGAGAAGAGAATTTATCTGTCAAATGTTTAAGAACAACCCTGAATGTGATCCCTCCCACTTGTACACCTTCCTATGCTATGCAGCTGTACCCTTCTACTCTACAGTAAAGAGTTCCATCATCATGTTTTCCTTTTGGGACTTGTGAGTCCATGACAATCTACTGTAATATCCTATTTTTCCCCTTTGGGTCCTCTCACATGCATCTTCAGTGTGCTCTGAACTCCATTATTACTCAAAACCATTTTTGATCTGATTACCTCTATTCTTCTCCGTTTTATCCAAGTCTCAGAAATGTCATTCATTTATTGTAATTATATTTGCTTGATACATTACAGAGTGCTTTTTATCATTGTCACACTGACCATGTTCTTCTAATTTCTACAGTAATGGCCATTAATATTTTCTTAACTTGGTGATTTTTTTTCATTGTTTTGTCTTATGGTTCCATGAAACCTTTTCTGGTCTAGAGTCCACAGATCCATCTATTGATTCTTCTCCAAGAGTACCTTTGACATCTCTCATGGAGGCTTTTGCTTCTCTCCCTGCTGAATGTCAGAATTTTCCAAGATTTTTGCCTCTTTCTCTGCTAACTATGTTAGACAGCTATTTAGTTATTTACAAGTGCTTGTAGAGAGGAGATATCCAGCAAATAGTTGTTATCCATTGATTTCTTATTAATTTAATACATTAAAATCTTCCTGGTCTTTGTTCTGGGTCCCTCAGTCTCATTAATAAATAAACATAGTCTGAGGGTCAATAAACAATAATTCTTAACCTCTTTTTAGGTCATAGTCCCCTTTGAGAATCTGACAAAAGCTATGAACTTTCTGCCTGATAAAAGGCCCAATTGTACATAGGCATAAAACTTTTCCTAAATGTAAGCAAGTTTATGTGCCTCAGTTCATATATAGACTGCCTATGGATTAAAAATCCCTGGAATGTGACAGCTTTCAGCATGTTTCAGAACAGTCTTTATTCGTGCAGTTTTTGTTATTTACATCTAACTTTTAACATTAGTATGCCACTGACTAGCCTGGGTAATTAAAGAGTCTTCTGCTTACAATAACGGGAAAATCCAAAGTGTACTCTTCTTTCTAATGTGGCATGAAGTAAGAATGACTTTTTTAACATTTAGCTTCTCCATTTTCACATAATTTTTTTAAAACCACCCTCTTAACTCTTGCTCACCTTTCCTTGACAAACATTTGCACCTGCTTGGCCTTTTTTCAGCTCAGACAAATGGTTAGAGGACAAATAGCATATTTCATTGACTGTCAAATATGACTGATTGTAAGATGCATCTTGATTTTGATGGGATGAAGAGTCATTTGCTAATATCTGTTCCCCATTATTCAACAAATATTTTTGACTGAATACCATGTGTTAAGTATTATACTGAGTCCTGAGTTTACAAACAGAAATAAGACATGCTGATGAAAAGAAGAATTAGACAGTAAATTCTTGCTATAAAAGCTTTGAAATAATTTTTAACAGAATTCAGTGAAATAAAAAACATCTTTTCTTTTTCCTAAATTTTTTTAGGATCCTCATATATTTAGGAGTTTATTCCCCAAAGCTTACCCTCAATTCCTGAAATAATATACCTCAAATAACTTAGGTTTCTTTTTGTCTTGGGGTATTTTTATTGGATTTCACTACTCCTGCATGCCTCTTGTATTTATTCATGCATTTTCTTTCTTTGCCTTTGGGATTTTTAAAAAACATGTTTATTTTTTATCATAGGAGATTGGAAGCAGATTTTTTTGTTGTTTTCCTCCAAATTTGGTCTGGATTACATATGTTATTGCTATGGCTTTTGATTTGGTTTAGAAAGACTTGACTCAAATGAACCTGTAGTAAGACTTGCCTCAAATGAATCTCAATAAGTTTAAAATACTATAAGGGGAAAATGATCTATATTTAAAAATCAAGAAAGGGCTAGATTCACTTGGTATCACCTTTACTTATTCCTCTTTTTAAAGAAAACATTAAAAAAAAATTTAAAACAGTTGTCAACCTACAGAGTAGTTTTTAAGTATAGTACAGAGAAATTTGTTTGCCTGAACCATTTGAGAGTAAGTGACCAACCTAATCTCCCATCAACTTCTTATACTTTAGTGTATATTTCTCAAAAAGGACATCTTACACAACCACAATGAAATAATCAGAATCAGGATATTCATATTGGTACAGTACAACCATTTAATATCAGGCCACATTCAAGTGTTGCCAGTTGTTCCAAAAATATCTAGTTCAGAATCATGTGTTGCATTTAGTTGTCATGTCTCTTTAGTCTTCAGAAGTCTGGAATAGTATCTCAGTCTTTGCTTGTCTTTAATGACCTTGACACTTGAATATTACAGACCAGTTATTTTGTAGAATGTCCCTCAATTTGGATTTTCTTGATGTTCTCATGGTTAGATTCAGGTTATACATCTTGGGCAGGAATATCACAGAAGGATGCTGTATTTTTGTTATTGCATCCTGTCAGGTAGCATATGACTTTAATTTGTCCCATTACTGAAGGTGCTCACCTTCATCACTTGGTTATGGTGCTGTCAGGTTTCTTTACTGTAAGATTACTCTTTTTCCCTTTATAATAAGTATTCATATGCAGGAACTTTGTAACTATATAAAAATCCTATTTCTCATTAAAATTTCAGTTTATTTATATCTATATGGACTCATGGTTGTCTATTCAACATGGTATAATCCATTTCTATTATTTTTTATTTTGATGCTCAAATTGCCCTCAATTTAGCCAACAAAAGTCCCTTCAGGCTGGCATCTTTGTCTTTTTTTTTGGTGTCTGGCTGGTACAGGGTCTGAATTTGGTGTTATAAAACTGTGCTCTAGCCAACTGGGCTAACTGGCCAGCCCATTCTGTGTCCTTCTGACATGTGTCCATCATTCTTTGAGTGCTTCTTTGCTTTTTCACAAAAGATACTCCAATCCACCATAAGATTCATTCTGATTTTCTCTCATTCCATATTTGTACCTCCCTTTTCTGTCAATGAAAAGCTGGCTCCTATTTGATAAATCCCCATGTGTGTAACCAGTCTTCCATTGTCACTGCCACCCCATTCCTGGGTATAGATGCTCAGCTCACTTGGACTCTTAACACACTGTTCTAGGACTTCTGATGGATGTCCTCTTTATCCTACTCAGGATCTGACAGTTGACACAGGGCTGTTGCTAGACATGGATGCCGTCTCAATTTGCTCAAGCTCTGACTCTCCGTTCCAAGCCCCCCATGGCGAGAATCTCCTAGTCACTTCACGTCGGCTCTAATGATACCCCTTCCTGAATTGTCAGGAAGGAGAAGGACAAGGGCTACTTAGACCTTTTCTAAAAAAGTGACTTTATGATGACATGATTGTTTCTTTCACAGTTTAAAAAATTGACAGTATTTTTTATAAATAATTTTATATTAAAGTATATCTGATTGTATTTCAAAATTTTGCAAGTGTTGATTTGATAGTATCTTTATGTCAATTTTTATTCTAAGCCAGGGAATGGTGAGGTAGTAAATATTTTAGGTTTTATGGGCCAATAGATAAAAAAATCATTTTTAGCTTGTGGGCCATACGAAATCAGATGACAGACCAAATTTGCCCCACAAACTATAGTTTGCCACCCCTTTGTTTTAAACCAAAGTATTTAGAAAAAAAAATTTTTTTTAAAGTAGCCTGTTACTGTGATTTAAAGTTTACAAAATGCCATTTCTGCATTCATTCGTTCATTTATTCATTTGTTTATTTATTCATTCAACAAATGTTTATGTAATCTCTGCTATTTGCTAGGCCCAATGCCAGATGCTACAAAGATGTATCTTGTAAGGCAGGTATCATTAACGCATTTGACAGCTAAGATACTAAGACTGGCCAAATAACTTGTTTAACTTACTCAGCTGACAAAGGAAAAATATTATTTGTTGAATTTTATTCTCTTAGTTCGACAGTAGAATCCATTAATTAGGAGTTTACCTTCACTGACAACTGTATTGAATACTGAAGACAACTCAAGTATCTAGACTAATAGGTTATTTCTAATTTATGTATTTCCTGTGAGCTGCTGCAGTTGTGTATATGCATATGTTGTATTGGTTTATACTTCATCATTTAAATATCAGTATGAATTTTGATGACTTTTAACAAAGGTTGTATTTATTCAGTTGATTGGTGTTTTCTGTCAAATGCGTTAATGATACCTGTTTTCTCTAGGTGTGGTTTGGAGAAGATCTGCCTCTAAGTCCACGGAGTCCTTTGACTCCCAGACATGGACCAGGTTTGGCTGATGTTTGTCAGTATGATGAGTGGATAGCTGTGAGGCATGAAGCCACTCTGTTGCCTATGCAAGAAGATCTGTCTATCTGGTTATCTGGCTTATTAGGTAAGGCTTGAAAAGATATTCAAAATTGTATTCTTTTATTCAATAAATATTTATTGAGAGCCTTACTAGTTGTCAAAAAGTGATTATTCTAGATGCCGGGAGTTACTCTAGTGAATGAAATATTCAATGTCCTTGTTCTCACAAAGCTTACATTCTAGTTGGGGAGATACTCTGATTCACCCTGAACTTGAGTCTTGAATAGCAGGACATTTGAGATTTAACTGAAGAGGTCAGTAAGCTTTGAATAATCAACATTTTCATTGTTAATATTAAAATCTTTTTTAAAAAGTATATAGGTCTAATTTTGTTTTGTTTTGTTTTTTACTGATTTTTTCTCCCCTTTATCTTGTATAAGGTATGAGATTCTGAGTGGAATATATATGATACTGTAGTTAAAATGATTAGTATTTATGGGGCATTGAGGGGTAGAGGTACATGAAACCCAGGAGGAAATGTTAGATTGGAGAATGTCTGGCATCATATTTTTTAGTCTATTAGAGAATATGTTGAATGCCCTGAACTCTCTCCTCAGAAAAAAAGTTCACTTTAAATGCAGAATTTCATGTAACATTCCAAAGTTAAAGGAATATCCTAAAGATCATCTTTGGCCCCCAAAAAGTAATTAAACACACATCACTCACTCTAGTTGTCTGATATCAGTTTGATGATTTGGATAATTTTTCAATTGTTTATGTAATAATAATAATGCTCTTAAAGAAGGCATTTTAGAGGTGAAAAGTTGGTATTCCCTGGGTGTTCATTATGGTATTGTCTTTAATTTTTAAATTGCAACAAAGTCTATTTTATTTATAGAGAATCTCTTTCCTGTGCAAGCAATATTAATATGCAGTGAATTTATTTCATCTTAAATGAAATAAAATAGGTATCAATTTAATTTTTTTTCTGTACTTTTACATTACAGATATTTTTATTATAGTTGTCTTTTATTTAGCTTGACATTATTTGTTTTAACTGCATCTTCTAAAAGTGAATACTTGGAGTCTGATCTGTAGTCTACTTTTTCAGCTGTAATCAGATTACATTTAATTAAATTTTAACCAAATTGTTTGAATTTACTGTTTCAAGAAGAATCTGAACTTTGAAATATGATTTTAGGTATTAAAGTTAAGGCAGAAAGATTACTGGAAGAACTTGATAATGGAGTACTATTATGCCAACTGATTGATGTTCTTCAAAACATGGTGAAAACATGTAACTCTGAAGAACCAAAGGTAAGTGAATGTTTGACAGTAGTGATTTTATATCTCGGTACATATTAATTTGTTCCTGTACATGTCTTATCATCTTCACAGGGTTGTAAACTTCCAACCCAACTACCTGTAAGACCTTGAATAATTTACTCAACTTTTTGAGCATCTGGAAAAATTCTCATTTGTATAATGGAGATATTAATATTTACCTTGTAGGATTTACTTGTGAGAGTTTGGTGAAATTAAATGAGATAATGTATAGATGATGTCTAGTGCTTGATGCATGGTAGATATCCAATAGCTAGCTCTTCTTGAGAACAGTAATAGTACCTTCCATACAGTATTGTTGTGAGGATTAAGTGAAAAAAGAGCTTGTGATGGTTCTCGGCATACAAGTAGCTGCTATTATTATTATTATCTTCTTTATATTCTTCATATATGGCCATGGTGGTAAATTCTATAAATATTGGTTGAATGAATAGTAATTATTTTAGACAGTTTTCCTCCATTGGCCCTGAAATCATGATTTGAAGTAGATAAGGTTTTCTTTCTTCATCAACTGTGGGTGTTTGCAAGAGTTTGGGGTATGAACGCTTACACACTGTTGGTGGAAATGTAAAGTGGTATCCTTGTTCTGAGGGACATTGAAAATAAAGTGTATCCTTTGATACATAATTCTACTTCTAGGAATTTTAAGAAAATAATCACAAACTTGCAAAAAAGATAGTAAAAACATTAGGAACAACTTAAATGTTTATTAATAGAAAAGTTGTTAAAAATTAATTATGGTACCTAAACACATTAGAATGTTATTACACATTCATCACAAATGATTATTTAGATCTGTTATTTTCAAGCCCAAAAGATGACTACAGCCTTTTGTTAAATGTACATATGCACATACACAAATCAAATTGCAGAATAGAGTGTTTATGTGATGTTTTGTAGGTACAGCTTTGTGGATAGCTGTGCACTGAGCTGTCTTACTGAAATGTGGGTGAGAGGATTTTGGTTGATACTAACCATCTTTGTATTTTGCTGTATTGCTTGTCTTTTTTTTCAATGATCATATATTCCATATTCAACTAGAAAAAACTCACAAAGCTATTTTAGTTCTGGAAAATAATAGCAACAGAAAGGATGTATAAAGAACTGGTGATAGTGGTTATCTCTACTGAGAGAGAGGAACTGAGGGGTAGAGGTGGGAACAAGACTTATTATATACTACTGTACCTATTGCATTTAAAAAGATCATATTAATGAATTGCTTCTTCAAGTAACATTTAAATCAAATCAAAACAAAAAACCCCTCAGCCTTAACAGGGTTATCTATATACTCTTGGTTCAGATATCAAAAAATAGGATTCTGTGAAATTAAGACCATCAGTTTTCAAAGAACTTGAATTAAGAATGGGCAACTATTTCCTTATTTGATAGTCTCAAGAAACTCAGAATTGTCTTTATGAGTCTGCATTGTAAGGAAGTAAGCAAAAATGAGTCTGTTAACTTTAATTTTGACCAGATTATTTTCTTAGGAATCATTTTCTGGAATATACTTTAAAGCAAAGTAAAATAAAATACATTTTGAAGATTTTTTCCCCCTAAAGCTGTGTACTGTTTAGTTAAAGTCAATGCATCGAACATTTATTTAGTGATATTAAAATGAATATCTACTGAAAATATCCTTTATGCATTTTTGAAATTATTCATCTTTTCCAGAATTTTCCAATGAAAAAAGTGCCCTGTAAGAAAGATGCAGCATCAGGTTCATTTTTTGCCAGAGACAATACTGCAAACTTCCTTCGATGGTGTAGGCACATTGGGGTTGATGAAACTTACCTTTTTGAATCTGAAGGTTTAGGTAAGTGTTTTTTTGTATCCCTCACTTGTAATTTTTCTTTCTTTCTTTCTTTTTTTTTTTTTGTCTTTTTCCGTGTCCGGCAACGGATCGCAACCCTCAGTGTTGCCCCCGTACCGGACCGGGGACCGGCAACGGGATTGCAACCCTCGGTGTTGCTCCTGCGCCTCGCTCAGCCAGTGAGCGGGAACCGGTCTGTACGTGGGATCCGAACCCTCGGGCGGGAGCAGTGTTGCCCCCGTACCGGACCGGGGACCGGCAACGGGATTGCAACCCTCGGTGTTGCTCCTGCGCCTCGCTCAGCCAGTGAGCGGGAACCGGTCTGTACGTGGGATCCGAACCCTCGGGCGGGAGCAGTGTTGCCCCCGTACCGGACCGGGGACCGGCAACGGGATTGCAACCCTCGGTGTTGCTCCTGCGCCTCGCTCAGCCAGTGAGCGGGAACCGGTCTGTACGTGGGATCCGAACCCTCGGGCGGGAGCGCCGCCGCGCTTCCCAAGCGGCGCACTTATCCAGTGCGCCACCGGGCCGGCCCCGTAATTTTTCTTTCTAAATAAGGACTCAAGTACCACATCTTTTTCCAAGAAAAAAATCTATACTTTATGTATATGTGAAACAATTAGAGAATCAGATACTAAATCAAATATATTAAGCCTTTCATTTATAGTTAAAGATTATGCATATCTAGAATATCCTAAATATATTTTATTTCCTAAGTGAGTTGGCTACAGGAAGTTTCTGGAATAAAGTTTTACTAATTTATATTTGCATGAAGAATTACTCTACCAAGTCTAAATTACTGGTAATTTCTTTTTAACCAGATAATTACAGAAGTAACAGAAGGCCAAATGATGTGTACTCATAGTATTTAGATTTACCTTGTAAACAACAGCTGTCAACTTGATTATCTAAATGGATTAATGCTTTTGACAATTTATTTTGAAAAGTCATGGTCTACTGAAGAATTATTGACATATTTTCTTATTTCCTTTAAGTCAATAGAAGCATCTGTGCAGTAACTAAAGTGGTAGTTATCTGACTAAGGTTTAGGCCATATATTTTTTTTTTTTTTGTCTTTTTTCCGTGTCCGGCAACGGATCGCAACCCTCAGTGTTGCCCCCGTACCGGACCGGGGACCGGCAACGGGATTGCAAGCCTCGGTGCTGCTCCCGCGCCTCGCTCAGCCAGTGAGCGGGAGCCGGTCTGTATGTGGGATCCGAACCCTCGGACGGGAGCGCCGCCGCGCTTCCCAAGCGGCGCACTATCCAGTGCGCCACCGGGCCGGCCCTAGGCCATATATTTTTTTTCAAAGCATTTATATATGTAGATACATATACATATATATGTGTACATAACACGCACACATAAACAGAATTTATAATGTTGCAATAGAAGCAGTAGCATACCAAGGACAGGGGCTGTAGGAGTTGTCTGCCCTGGTAGAGAGAAGTTTTATCTCTGACATATAGAATCGCTGGTTCATAGTGATAATAAAAAACAAATTGGCTTTCAGTTGGTTTTGTTATTGTTTTCAAATTCTCTACTGACAGTGCATACATACCCTTACTGCCTGCATGCGGGGTAAACTGCTCCCACTGCTACCCATTTGCTACGCCTCTGGATACTCCCATCCAGTAAACGATAAAGTATAATGGATTGCTATCTTACCCCTTAGTTTGCACCCTTCTTTAATCTAGGTATGCTGATTGTTATTGACAATGTAGTTGATTTAGTGGCACAGCCAGCTTCTAGAGAACAAAGGGAAGAGGAAATGCTTTGAATTCTCTAGTTTCCAGCTTATTGTTTCTTAAAGGACATAAAATTGTTGTATATTTCTCATTCTCAGTAGAAGGCATCTTCGGACTGTCAGGACTAAATAAAGCACTGTCAATACCAGTAATTCATTTTTAGGCATTGAACTGATGAACTAATGTTTTTACTCTCCAAAGGTCTCAGAGATGAGCTTTTTAATTTTTCACATTTTGCTAGGAGCTCAAGCAATTTTAAGGAACAAATATGCTACTTTATGCACTTCTAAGTGTTTAGAAAAACAAGATTAATAAAAATTTTAGGATAAATTCCTTTATTGGTATGAATTTTAAACTCAAATATAGGCCTTTTTATTGTTTTGAGATATAGTTTGTGCTTGGGGTATATAATAGATGCTCTTTATAAATCAAAGAACAACTGCCATTTCTATTGGCAATGTCAGTGTACATTGAATTCATCACATGTTGCATATTATTATAATAGGATTCAGGAGTTTCCTAGAGTTTCTAACTCCAAGGACTGGAACAGAAAGATAATCCATAACTATTACTTAGTGCATTTAGCACAAGTTCTATGATAGGGCTTTTATTTTTTTTTATTTTTATTTTTTTTAGGATCTCTGGTTTTTTTTTTTTTTTTCCTTTTTGTCTTTTTTCATGACCGGCAACGGATCGCAACCCTCAGTGTCGCGCCTGTACCGGACCGGACCGGCAACGGGATCGCAACCCTTGGTGTTGCGCCTGCACCGCACTCAGCCAGTGAGCGGGAACCGGTCTCCACATGGGATCCGAACCCTCGGTGGGAGCGCCGCCGCGCTCCCAAGCGGCACACTCTCCAGTGCGCCACCGGGCTGGCCCTATTAGGTTCCTTTTTTAATGGCATTTTTAAAAATTGAGATATATGTCACATAACATGAAATTCATAATTTTAAAATGAATACTTCAGTGGTTTTTAGTATATTCACTGTGTTGTACAATCATCACCACTATCTAATTCCAGAACGTTTCTATCACCCCAAAATGAAAACTCATACCTATTAGCAATTAGTCCTAATCACTCTCTTCTCCAGTCCCCTGACAATCACTAATCTACTTTCTGTACCTATGGATTTGCATATTCTGGACATTTCATATAAATAGAATCATATAATATGTGGCCTTTTGTGTCTGACTCCTTTCACTTAGCATAATGATTTATGTTGTAGCACATAATAGTACTTTATTCCTTTTTTACAGCTGAATAATAGCCCATTGTATAGATATACTACATTTAAAAAATTTATTTATCAGCTGATGGACATTTGAATTGTTTCTACTTTTTGCCTATTATGAATAATGCCGCTATAAACATTTGTGTACAAGTTTTTGTTTGAAATATGTTTTTAATTCTCTCAGGTGTATATCTAGGGATGGAATTGCTGGTCATATGGTAACTCTATGTTTATCTTTTTGAGAAACCACCAACCTGTTTTCACAGTGGCTTCACCATTTCACATTTTCACCAGCAGTGTGCAAGGGTTCCAATTTCTCCACATCCTTGCCAACACTTCTCATTGTCTGGTTTTCTCATTTGTTTGGTTTTTGTTTTATTATGACCATCCTAGTGGATGTGAAGTGGTTTGTCATTGTGGTTTTGATTTGCATTCCTCTAATGACATTGAGCATCATTTATGTGCTTATTGGCCATTTGTATGTCTTCTTTGGAGAAATGTCTATTCAAATTCTTTGCTCATTTTTTTAAGTGGATCATTTATCTTTTTTGTTGGTTTGCAAGAGTTTTTTGTATGTTCTAGATACTAGGCCCTTATCAGATATGATTTGCAAATATTCTCTTCTATTCTTTGGGTTGTCTTTTCACTTTCTTGATAGTGTCCTTTGATACACAAGGTTTTAAATTTTGATGAGGTTTAATTTATCTATTTTTTCTTTGCTTATGCTTTTGGTGTCATATATAAAAAAAATCATTGCCTAATCAAGGTCATGTATATTTTTAACCTATGTTTCCTTCTAAGAGTTTTATAGTTTTAGCTCTTACATTTAGGTCTTTGATCCATTTTGAATTAATTTTTGTATATGATGTGAGGTAAGGACTCAAATTCATTCTTTTAATGTAGATATCCAGTTGCCCAACACCATTTGTTGAAAAGACTGTTCTTTCTCCATTGAATTGTCTTGGCAGCCTTGTTGAAAATAATTGAATATAAACATATGGTGTTTTTCCTGAATGAAGTTCTATTCCATTGGTGTATATGTCTATCCGTATGCCAGCAATACACCGTCTTGATTACTGTTTTGAAATTAGGAAGTTTGAGTCCTCCAACTGTTTTTCTTTTTCAAGATTGTTTTGGCTAGTCTGTGCTGCTTCCAATTCCGTATTAATTTTATTGATATTTCCATTTCTGGAAAAAAAGGCTTTTGGAATTTTGATACGGACTACATTGAAGTCTAGTTAAATTTGGGAAATGTTACCATCTTAACAATATTGTCTTTCAGTCAATGAACATCAGTGGGTTGTATTTATATTTATTTATGTATTTAATTTCTTTCAACAATGTTTTGTAGTTTTCCATGTACAAGTCTTATACTTCTTTGGTTAAATTTATTTCTAAGTACTTGATTCTTTTTGAAGATATTGTAAATGGAACTATTTTTTAAATTTCATTTTCAGATTGTTCATTTCCAGTGTATGCAACTAATTTTTGCGTATTGTGTTATATCCTGCATTTTTGCTGAACTTGCTTATTAGCTCCAATAGTTTTTTGTAGATTCTTTTGGGTTTTCTATATGTAGGATTATGTCATACATAACTGGGATAGTTTTCCTTCTTTCTTTTCAATCTGGGTGCCTGTTATTTCTTTTTCTTGCCTAAATGCTGTGGCTAGAACCTGTAGTACAATGATGAATAGCCGTGGTAAGAGTGGACATCCTTGTCTTTTGCCTGGTCTTGGGAGGAAGACTTTCGATCTTTTACCTTCAAGAATGATATTATCTGTGGTTATTTCATAGATGCCTTTTATCAGATTGAGAAAGTTCTCTTCTATTCCTAGTTTGTTGTTTTATTTTTTATTTTTTTTTTAAATCATGAAAGGGTGTTGGATTTTGTCAAATACTTTGTCTATAGAGATAATTATGTGTTTCTTTTCTGTTATTCTATTAATGGTGTATCACATTGATTGATTTTTATATGTTGAACTAAGTTTGCATTCCTGGCATAAGTCCCACTTGGTCATGGTGTATACTTCTTTTTATATGCTGCAGGATTTGGTTTGCCAATATTTTGTTGAAGATTTTTATATCTATATTCATAACGGATAATGATCTTTAGTTTTCTTATGATGTCTTCATCTGGCTTTGGTATCAGGGTAATGCTGGCATTATAGAATGTTAAGAAGTGTTCCGTCCTCTTCTATTTTTGTGAGAGTTTGAGAAAGATAGCACATAGTCCTGTGCTAAAGATATTTTAGAATAAAATTGAGGTGACATCTCTTCTAACAGTATCTCCTCTTGAGAGATGATCTGAAATATAAATAATTTAATGTTACTAGGCCCTAACTTTTTAGTCTTAAAATGCCATACAGATAAGGGTTTGTGGTAAATTTTTATCCTCTTCTTGTTAGCTGTTTTTTGTTTGTTTTAGAAATTGAGTTAGAAGTTCTATTTTTAAATAGTTATGGAAGATAACATTATGTAGAGAAAATAAAAATGTCTTTTCTAAGTCTTCTCCAAATAAGTAAAGCCCCTGTCTTCATTATTCTTTTCTTTTACTCTCTTTCATGCCAGAAATATATTTCCCTATTTAATTCTGCTGCTTGAAATATGTGGTCTTATTTTCCACAGTTTTGCACAAAGATCCAAGACAGGTGTATCTTTGTCTTCTTGAAATTGGTCGAATTGTGTCAAGGTATGTATTCTACACTATTTCAGAATTTCACTGCCATAAACATTTTTAAAGCTACTTAATTTTAGCTTAGAACACTATTTTCTGTAAATGAAATAATTCTTGATAAAAATAAAGTAACCTAATTTTCTATTTTATCTTTCCTTTTCTTTATTAATTTTGTTCTATTTACATGAGCATATGTCAACATCTCCTTTCTCAATATAGTTTGCCTTCATTTAATATTAAACTGTATAGAGTGTGGTGATAACACCAAGGTCAAAAGTTTGGATCCCTGTACTGGCCAGCCACCAAAAAAAAAAAAGTAATAATAATATTAAACTGTGAAAGTGGTTACTTAAGTCTTTCAGATTAAGAAAAGAGTAAGAGCTTGCAGTGTTAAAGCAGTTCAAGGCAAAGCAAGTGCTCAGAACACAGAAAGGATCTGATAAGAAGGCTGAGGCTTGGTGTCTCCTCTATCTACTCCAGCCCCATCTTTACTCACCAGCTGATTTTAAAGCTGCCTTTCAGGATTCCAGGTAGAATATTGGGAGCATCCAGTAAACCAAATATATGGTATGATATGAAGATTATAATCTGGGTTTTTGGCAATTTGTGAGATGTTAAAAAGCATTTCCAGATGTCACAGTAAAACAGTTGCTAGAAGAGAATCATGTAGATTTTGCTTTAAAAATAATTTGTCTTGATATGCACAGAGAAGTGCTTAGGTTAACTTTGCCTGAATGATCAGATCTCCTGGTTGGTTTTCAGATATGGGGTTGAGCCACCAGTATTAGTAAAACTTGAGAAAGAAATTGAGTTAGAAGAGACCTTGCTTAATACTTCTGGGCCTGAAGATTCCATCAGGATTCCAAAATCATGCTGTCAGCATGAAGAGCTACATGAAGCTGTAAGTAATTGCCACACTCTTTTTTGACTATGATTCCTTGAAGTCTTATATTTTTATGCCCTTTAGTTTGTTACAGGTGATGCTATGTTTGAAAAATGTTTCTTTTTCAAAATGTACACCAGTACTAATCTTCACTTCCCGATAAGTTCAGAGCACTGTATTGTAAAGGTGATTTGTTGTTTTTTGTGTATGATGAGGAAGGAATGTGTAGTTAGGTGTGATGAGGCAAATAGACTGGAACCCATTATGAAGGGTATTACAGGCCACAGGAATTCATTGATTAAAGGACTGTGTTCACACAGGAAGAAAGTACAGTGTTGAAATTTGCTAATAATCAAGGAAGTCAGATTAAAACAGCCATCAAATACCATTTGCTCCGTTAACAAAATTTTTGAAAATTGTGAAACCTGGTGCTGGTGTGTTCTCGTGAAACTAAGAGATTGCTATTGGCAATGGAAAATGATAGAAACTTTTGAAAAAAAATTAACAAATAGATAACAAAAGCTATAAAAAAATCTCTTTTTTATTTTTATTGTAACTGAAATGGGAAAAAATAGCATAAATGGAAGTATTTCTTGCACTATTACTTATAATGGTGAAAAATTGGAAGCAATGTAAATGCTCTCAAAAAGGGTAATGGCTTGGTAAATCTGGATTCATTATCTTAAAAGAATAATCATTTTATGTGATCATTATGATGACTGTAACAACAAGAAAAATGTTTATTATGTGAAAAATATGTATATATAGAGAAACTGTATAGAAACAAGGAAAGTGAAAATAATTGACAGTAATGTTGTGCCTTGTAGATTATTTTAATTTCTTTAGCTACTTCCTTTAAGTATGCAATAAACAAAACCAGAAAAAAGCATTTCTTATCCACAGCTCTTATTTCTTCTGGCTTACTGCCTTGTTTAGATTGTGGGCTAGTGCTGATTTGTACTGCTCAATGTAAGTGGTATTTGGATATTTTAAACAAGGAAAATAAGTGACTTCTGATATCTGCATTCTTGCTATGAAAACTAAAAGGGAACACATTTCTCTAAATATATATCTGCTATCTGAATACATTTAATGTCTACCTGTACATATGTGATCTACAGATATCTTGGGGTCATGTTTATGGTAAGGAACAATTATCTGATTCATCATTTAGGGTTGTGTTAAGAAGTATACAAATGCAATTCTATGTACTTAATGAAATTTTTATTGACAGAAAGTAGCGACTAAAAGAAATACCTCCTTTCAAATTACCTTGGTTAACTAATGTGTAAACATGATTCTAATAATTATAAACTCTTTACCTGAGTTCAGTTTGTTTTTAACCATTTTACACATATGGTATGTGTATGTAAGCCTATGAATGTGCATGCACATATGCACATTTACCCAGGCTATGAGCAAGATAAACCTGATTGAATGACTTATGAAAATCAGTTCTATTTGTTTATAAGCATGTTATTTTGTCAAGTGAACGGTATAGGGAAATAAGCAAATTCTGGACCCTTCTCATCAAGCCCTGGTGAATCCATGAGTGTCCATTTAGTTTGTATAATGAAGATGATCATATAATTTTCTATTACTGCTCAGCTAAATTGGGCATACACGAAGAGACTTTAACATCATGCCTGTGTTCAATTAAATGAATTTGTTTAGACATACTCTGAGTGACAAGTAAATGAGAAAAATATTCATGACCTTGATTTTTAAAAATGTAACTTTTAAAAAAGCCAAATATTTTCCATAATAGAGATATGTGACTTTTTTTTGATCAAAGATATTTCAACAAATATTTTCATTTAATCAATTTATCTTAATTTTATGTTTTAAATATGTGATTGAATTTATTTTATATTTACTGCAGTTCTACCATTTTAAAAAATATTTACTGCACTAAAAATTTCTGTAAACTCCTTGAGAGATAGAAGTAGTGTTTCCCATTGACTCCCATCTCCTCAGCAGATTGTTGAAACAGAGCGAGCACTTTCAGAAAAATTATTTTTGAATTGAAATTTTTAAGAACTTTACCCAGTCTTGGGTGAATTGATGTGACTTTGTCTTTGCCTATTTTAACAATAACTTTGAACAAACAGTATTAGGTTAGCACAGTGTTAAGGGACAGGTAAGAATTCCTACTTAGCCTTTATCTGACTAGCCCATCTTTGATTTGACAAAGATATATTAATTCAGGGATTAAAGCAATTAAAGCTTGATAATGAACTCACATTTCCAGAAACTCAGCAAATGAGTTTTGCATTGACTTACATGTTCGCAGACCTTCAATGGGGAGTGAGTTCACTCTGAGCCTGAGTGCACTTGGGTAGAGAGAGAGACTCAGCCTTCCTCACTGCTGGCATTTCTGTTACATTAGCAGTGCCAATCTCAGTATCTGTTAACTAGTAAAGGAGAAGAGATATTAAATTGTTAAACTGTCTTTGACTTTTTATCTTTGATTTTGATTTTCCTAGGTATCAAATAACATTGCATTTTAACTTTAAATTACTTTTTGTAACAAACACTAAATTTTGTTATTTATTTTTAATTTTAGGTTAGACATATTGCTGAAGATCCTCCTTGTAGCTGTTCTCATCGATTTTCTATTGAGTACTTGTCTGAAGGACGGTACCGACTAGGGGATAAAATACTGTTTATAAGAGTAAGTCCACTATTTACATCCTATTTACATAGATCTTGTTTTGAAATTGAGTTTATCGCTCTACTAATCTCTTTTTGCTCCCCTTTTACTTTTAAAAATATTGGAATAGAGGGTGCTATTAATGGAAGAATTTCACTGAACAGGAAAAATATGGAGTACTTGCTTTCATGAGAATATAATGAGTTTAAGTAAACACTTTTTTTTTTTTTTTAAAAAGATGACCGGTAAGGGGATCTTAACCCTTAACTTGGTGTTGTCAGCACCACGCTCAGCCAGTGAGCGAACCGGCCATCCCTATATGGGATCCGAACCCGGGGCCTTGGTGTTATCAGCACCGCACTCTCCCGAGTGAGCCACGGGCCGGCCTAAGTAAACACTTTTTAACACAGCAAACAACTAACTTCAGGGTAGCTATGATGATTTAGACATTGAATATAATTGGGGAAAAAGTCTTTGTACACCTCAGGTAACTTATACTATTTTTCAAATTTTCTAAAAAATAATTTTCTATCATAAGAAGAAAAAACAAAACATCTAATAAGATCAAATATCTGTAGTAAGAAAAAGAAATGGAAATGTTGCAGTTTACATACTTTGGGATTTAAGCATAAAATCTTTTTCTCATTGACACAGCATCAGTATGTATACCAGTATGCTGATATACCTGTTTATTTCCTTCCTTTGTCCCATCTGCAATTGATTGTCCCCTTTGCTGATAAGGAGATTGGAATTTCACCAGATCTGCATTTTTTCTACTTACAACACAATACAAGGCTGTTTTATTCCCAATGTAGGAGCATAGTATAAAAGTATTTGAAAATAGAATTTCATCCTCCAAATTTTCTGCTATTTCATATATTATCATTACTTCCCCACCTCCTACCCAACTACCCCCATGCATTTTTTATCTTTTAATTAGCTTTCTTTTTTTAGGGGAATATAATTTAGTGATGGTGCACAGAGCATGGGACTTAAAGAGTTAAAATTTGTGAGCAATCTTATACAATTGTGCATATTTTCCTCCTGAATGGACAGTGGCCTGAAATCCAGCTTGGGCTGTACTGGCAGAACCAAGGTGTGTCTTATCCCAATACCATTTGGGTTAGGGGCAGCCCAGTGCTTTTAAGACCAGGCCAAGCTGTGTGACTTGGGACAAATTCCTTAATCTCTCAGAGCCATAACTTTATCTGCAAAGAAGAACTAATAATAAATTATATCAAAGTGTTTTAAAGATTAAATTGATATAACACCTATAAAATAATTTATTAAATTGTAAAGTACAAAGTTTAGTCATTTTTATCTTTCTTCTATAATTATTTTTTTCTTTATTATAAAACTTTTCTCCCCGTAAGTCCCCATTTCTCCTTCTCTCCCTCTCCTTCCCTTTCTCCTCTCACTTTGCTTCCTTCAATATTTAACTCTTCATTGAACAGTATGACCTTTGCAATTTTGTATATTAATAACTGGAATTTTGAGGATGCAAGTTATATGTAAAATGCCTTCCTTACAAATTAGAGGACTGTGTATTGTTAGTTGCATAATTCAACATTAATTAAATTTGTTATATGAATAACACAAGAAAGAGACTGTGAGTTTGTAGTGAAGCTGTGGCAAATACTCTGAATTTCATAGATCACAGACATCACAAATTGTGACTGCTAATGAATTGTAACTGTAAATAAACCTCAGTTTTACAGCTTTATTTTTCACTTTCTTCTGAGAGCAGATGCTTCATGGAAAACATGTCATGGTCCGTGTTGGTGGAGGCTGGGATACTCTTCAAGGATTTTTGCTTAAATATGACCCCTGTCGAATATTACAGTTTGCTACACTAGAACAAAAAATTCTAGCATTTCAAAAAGGAGTTTCTAATGAAAGTGTTCCTGATTTGCCTGCCAGAACACCTCAGCCTCCTGAGATGAATCCTTTGTCAGCAGTTAACATGTTTCAGAAGCAAAATTCAAAACCTGGCACACCAGTTGGTATTCCAAGGAGCAAAGAAAAGCTGGTACATCCACCAGGTGTATTGCTGCCAGCATCCTCACTGAAAGGAGGTAATCTGGGCTCCGTGTCAGTTCGTTCTAAATTTATAAATTCTCCAGCAGCGTCTTCTCATCTTAAAGTCAAGTCTTCAAAAAGCATAACAAAGAAACCACATGCTCCTTCAAACAATGTATCATCTTCACTTGCTTCCTTAAATCCAGTAGATAAAAACACTTCTTCACCAGCTTTATCAAGAACTGCGTCTTGTGTATCTAAGTCATTGAGAAAATGTATCACATCCCCCAATACTCCTAAAGCCAAGGTTATTCCAGCCCAGAATTCAAGAGATCTGCCTGAATCTACACTTTTGCCAAATAAGTGTTCTGGAAAAATTGAATCAAAGTATTTGAAACACAATCATAATTCTTCCAGGGATGATGCAGTATTTCACTCAGCTGCACATTTAAATTCATCATCTAAGTGTCCAAAACAACCCAAAGCAAATTTTTATGTAAGGCCTAAACCTTCTCCTTCTTTCCAGTCCCATACAAAAATGACAAAACCCAGTTCCAGAACCATAGCCACAGGTCTAGGAACGCGGTCTCAGCCATCTGATGGAGTCCTACAAACAGGGGCAATCCCGGCACAGAAACTTAAATCAGCCTTAAATTTAGATCAGCCAGTTTCGGTATCTTCAGTTTCTCCTGCAAAAGTTGCACAGGAATTGAAAGATAAGAAAATAGTTTCAGTTACCAAAAAGCAGGCTCAGAATAAAAGCTCATGCCAGAAGACAGGAGCAAGCTCCTCAAAGTCTCCTGGCCGTACCCCACTGTCCATCATGAGTCTTCCTCAGTCTTCTGCCAAAGCCCAAACTGCACCAAAGTCAACACAGACTGCCACTAAGGGCCAGTATTCAGCTAAAGGGCCTCCCAAAAGTGGAAAAACCCCAGTTTCTACCAGGAAACCATCTTCATCTGGTAAGGAAGCAGATAGTGGAGATAAGAAACCTACTGCAAAGAAAAAGGAAGATGATGACCATTATTTTGTTATGACTGGAAGTAAGAAACCTAGAAAATAAATACATATATCATTTTAAGAAAACAGGAAAGGATCAGAGTGAATGTGTTAGCTTCACATCTTAAAAGTGTCTCCTGTTTGTGTTTGTCCAAATAGGTACAGACATTAAGTACAAGACGGGAGATGGAGGTTGGGGATGGGAGTAGAGGATGGGTTGAAGAGAGGGCTGATCAGAACTCACATATCTGAATTTACCAGAAGGTACCCTTCAGAGGCAAACAGTTGTAGGATTATTGCAAGTTTCTTATTGGTAATAGACATGTATATGATTTTCAGTTCATAGCATCTTTGTTCATATCTGCCTTTTAAGGGAAATGTAAAAGTCAAATAACACTACTAGAATTATCACTGTAGTTGGTGTATTTTTGAAAATGTATTAGTTATGGAAGTTATATACCTGTTATAGCAGTGGTGCTCTTAATATTAATTGTTTCATTTTATTAGAAAAGCAACAGTTTGGCACTTGTCTGACAGAAAGGATCTAATTTAATTTCCTAATCAGGATTGCATGATCCAGCAATACTGAGTACCAATGGCTGCTGCTGATTAGCTTGCCATCACTCCTCATTATTTAAATTTATTTTAGCTTTCTAAATCAGAAGGACCTGATTTTTTTATAAAAAACCTGGCTTATATTAACATTGGTAATATTTTGTTACCAATATTTTTGGTAAAAAAACAAAAACAAGTTAACTTATTGAAATATAAACTGAAATTTCGTAACAACAACAACATGATTTTTAATATATTATCTATAAAAGTTAAACACCTTATATTTTAGATGGATGTCATGTGATGTGACAGGGAAACTGATTTTGTAGATTTTAGCATATTAAAAATATTTTTTAATAATGTAATTTCCTATGATTCAGATATAAATTTTTACATTAAAATGTTTTAACATCAGAATTATGTTTTAACAGTCTTAAAACTAAAGGTGGCCTTGTTAGTTCAGTTGGTTAGACCGCAACCTTATAAAAGTCAGAGGTTTGGATCCGCATACTGGCTAGCCACCAAAAAATAGAAAAAAGAAAGACAGTCTTCAAATTAAGATATTATAAGAATCTTAGAGTAATGCTATATAAAAGCTATCAGGTGATAGTTATTTTTTCTTTTGCTGGCACAACAATGCCAGTTTTAATTAGATTCTTCTAGTTATGTTCATTTTCTTTAATAAAGTCATGCTGCCTTCCGTTTTCCAATGGCAAGTGGATAGCAGTGTGCAGCATTTTCTACTCTGTAGGCAGATTGTCTCAAGGAACATATCCAGGTCATGGAATGACTGCATAGACTCCATCGATCTAAGATGATCCTTTCAAATAATTTATTTTTTAATGGATTGTGACTATTTTAAAAAATTATTAATGTACTTTGAGAAGTTTTAAGGGTATTTTAAATAACTATACAGTGTTATAATTTGTCCCAAATTATTATATTGAGGTTTGTGTTTCTCTATTTGTTTTTAACTAAAATGTGTTTTCTAAAGAATAAAATAATAGTTTACACAAATGTATCATAGAATAAGCATCTTGAGCTGGCTACTAATGTTCTGTATATTACAAAGCAAGAAAACTTTGCATGAAAATAAGTGATCTTTGCCCAAGGAATACAGTTAAAATCAAAGACACATGTAGGTTAGTTTTTGAAATAATTGATGCTTCTCCTCTTAAATGAGACAGTCACCAAATATTTGGTTTAATTCTGCTATTGATCTGGGCATTGAGAGAGACAATATTTACATCTTAGGAAAGTGAAGTTAGTGTTCACGAGGCGCTAGAAGCTTCACTTTTTTAGTTCAGAAATACTTAATGCATCTTGCAGAGAGGAAGAATTTTACCTTCAAGAAGGAGTTTATTCCCTTGTAAGACCAAACCATACTTTTGTTATCAGTAACTGTTAGAACTTTAAAAAAAAAAAGTAAATGGTGGTATAGCCCGCCTATGAGTCAAAGTAGATTTTACAATATGTAAACATTAACATTTGTGTTGAGAATAATCAGGAATAAAAATATTCCATAGGCATCTGGCAACAAATTCCAGAACTAACCAAAGAATTGTTTATTTGAAAAATTGGAAGCCAATTTATAAGTAGCTCTATTCTTTAATAGTAGGAAATTTCTCCATGTC
This sequence comes from Galeopterus variegatus, assembly GCF_000696425.1. Lineage (NCBI taxonomy): Eukaryota > Metazoa > Chordata > Mammalia > Dermoptera > Cynocephalidae > Galeopterus > Galeopterus variegatus. The sequence goes on along the minus strand of NW_007728044.1, from coordinate 121,653 downwards.
TAATGAATTTTTATTTATGTATAGCTTATCCTTCTAAAATAAAGGTTTTGTCTGAATAAATAATTCCTGAAAAACAATTAACTTATTCAAATATATTTTGAAATTCTCCTAAAGAGTTAGTGTTTCTAACCATTTTCACAATTTTTCAAAGACTTTATTTACATCATTGAAGTTGGAAAGAAGTTTTCATTTCTTCTTAATAAAAGTGCAAGATTTTTGAATAAGTTTTTTGTGTTTAATATTTAATAAAATGAGTATAATACTAACTGAAGTACCTAGAAGAAGAAATAAAGTGCTTTCAAAAAAATGGGATGTTTTTATTTTTCTTTGCTACAATCTGGTAATCTGACATATATAAAATTAAACCAGAGAAAAATGAAATGCTGATTATTTTTACATTGTTTGGGCTTAGAGTAGGTGTTTAAGATTTATGTATTCAAAATGCTATGGTAAGTTAGATGACTTCTAATTTTCCTCTCCATACTGAGTTTATAATTCTTAATGGATAAGGGAATTTTTTGAGAAAAAATTATTTTTCCCTTTGTGATCTTTTTATTTCTATCTGATTTAAAATCTGTTACTTCTTTAAAAGGTTTCAGTAATAGGTTGTTATGATAAATTCTAACACCCAGGTTCACATACTGACTCCACCTGAATCCAAATTTGTCTATATTCTTTCCTTGTGCCAGTGGTATTTGTATGAAATTTTAACTTACATTTTCTCAAGTATTAAAGTTTAAACATTTATCAAGGTGTCATTGTGCTTTTTTGGTCTGTCCTGAATGCATTACAATCACTTGATTTATGTGGGAAATTGCATATATATGAAGCATTCATAATTTGAAAACAGTTTAATTCTTTTGCTATTTAAAATGCTCTTTTTACACTTGTAAAATTTGTTTCAGGGCTCCCAGGAGGTTTTAAGGCCTTGCTATTAAGCAACAGTGTTTTTTCCCCAGGTTGATGTACAGGCTAGAAATTTGTTCCAGAAAGACCAAACTGATATTTAATAATCTTTGAGATAGTATAAATAATTTATTAGTTATTAAAGTAGAATTCTATAAATCACAAAAGCGTTGTGCTCACAGAAGGCTACTGATAATAGGAGTTTCCAATTTCTAATTCCTGTAATCCTGTTTCAATTTCACACTTTGATACAGTGAGAATATTCTTGAAGTACTCTTCTTTTTGCTATATTTATGGCCAAAGCAATTATAAAAAGCACTTAATTCAATGTGTGTTTCCTGTGATGTTTCCAAAAAGAAAACAGAAAAACACATTTTAGACAAAATTTTTATTATATTTTCCTAAACCTTTGTGAACATAAAATTTTAAAACTTAAATTTACTTTATGAAATTTGGGGGAATATTTAGAAAATATTAAAACATTTGCCAGTAAATCTGAAAATATAAAGACATTTTATTAAATTTAATCTGTTTTGCTATAAATATACTGTTTTGTTCTTGTAAAAAATACAGTAAGATTTGATCTTGAGGAAATAATACATGCAAAAATTTAGCTATGTTAATCATAGCATACAGTTAATATTTGTATTGCCATAAGATAAAATACCATACAGTCATTAAAAATGATGTAGAGATTAATTTACCTTAAAAGTAGTGCATATGGTGATGAAATGATTTGTTTTAAGAGACTGCAGTGATAAAACATTAATATATAATATTTCTTAATTTTCTGCATTTGGCCAGGAACAGCACAGTACCTGTTACATGGTATGTGTTAATAAATGTATCTATTTATCTCTTGTGGTAAGTCTTTTAGGGTTTCATGTTATATATTTTATTTAATATGAACAATTTTCTTAAATTACTTTAGATAAATTATTTGACATTATTATATTGGAATGAACAAATACAATAGAATGAATGAAAGTTTGGAATGACTGTTGAGGACCTCTAGTGGTCAAATGTGGCAGTGCTGAGATAATACTCAAATCATGCACACAAATCATTTAATATCTACTGAGTGTGGAGGTTGCTATGGAAGATAGAAAGTGGAATAAGACAGTCATATTCAAGAACCTGGGGTTTATATAGCACTTTGCAAGTCACAAAACACTTTTAATTGTGTAACATCCACTCTTCTCAACAATTCCATGAGATGGGTATTATCTGTGTTAGGATGTAAGCACTGTAAAGGCAGGAATTGCATCTGTTTTGTTTACCACTGTGTTCCCAAAGCCTAAATCAATGCCTGGCACATAGTAGGCCTTCAGTAACTATTTGTTAATGAATGAATGAAGGAGCTCTTTTTACAGATGAGGAAACTAAGGCTCAAGAAAGGACAGTTATTTAGTAAATACTAAAATACCTACTGGGATTAATTAATTGAATTTTATTTAAAGGATAATTTTTTTCTACTTATTTATACTTTTCTACAAACTGTTAAGTTGCTCTCCATGTTAATGTAATACAGAAAACAGGACTTTGTGGTATGTTTTTAAAAAATCTTGAATATCACCTCTTGCTTTTGTTTTTATTTCTTAGAAAAATCTTGATTTAATTGTTTTTGAAATATTGTAAACTTGAAGTTTTAGAGATTAGCATACCCTTATGTTTTTAGTTTAATTAATATTTATAAAGCACTTCACTATGTTCGAAGCATTGTTATTGGAACCATGAATTACTGCATTCAATCTTTGGGACAATACAATAAAGTAAAGATGCTCTGTAAATATTAAGTAGATAAATGAAAGAAAAACTCGAGGGTACTTCAAAAAGTTCGTGGAAAAATAGAATTAAAAGATAATATAAGTCTTTCCATGGCTTTTTGAAGTACCCTCGTAAGTTAAATCTAACATGAAATACTTATATTAGCAATTAAAATCAATTTCCTGACAATGCGACGGAAATAGATATTAGTAAAAGTTACTGTAGGTGGTTCTAGAAACTCCTTTTTAAAAAACATTTTAAAATAAGTGATTATCTTGTGAGTGAGCAGGTTTCATATGCTTCTTCCAAAAAGGAACACATAAATTTAAATTTCTCTCACACAGCCTTGAAAATGTGATACAAAGTTATGCTATGTAGAGCCCTTCAATAATTCATTGCACCGTGCTGGGTGTGCAGGAGTTCAAGCTAAACTGTGGTGTATATTGGAAGAGGTGTGGGACATGACACTTTTAATTTGATTTGATTTTAATCTCAAGCAGTGAAATAAAATGAAGGCAAGTGCCTACAAACAGTGATTTGCAGTAGTATTCATTTACCTTAAGCATCAGCAAAAGCAATTTTTTAAAGTTTATGAAGCCCCATGTCCCCTTGCAGGTCACATGTCCCTGCTGAGAAGTATAGCCTTTGAAATCTATGAGGCTCAAAGGGCAACTTAAAAAGGGAGAATAGTTCGAGTTTTAAGAGGACATTCCAGCAGGAGATGAGAGCCAGGCGCTGTTCCTTTCACTCTGCCTCGTCCCCCATTCCTACTCTTCACCTGGCTCACAGTAATTCTTCCTGTGTCAGCTTAACTATCACTTACTCAGAAGCTTCCAGACCTTCCATGCGTGGGTTGGATGCCTCCAGTGTACTTTTTTCCCTACCTTACATTTTTCCTGTCATTGTATTGCACTGTAATTTCCCATTTACTTATCTAAATCTCTCACCAAACCTAGAGTGGGAATTCTGTGTCTCACTTGTTCACAATTGCATCTGCTGCATTTAGCACACTGCCTGAATGTTTGTGGAAGAAAGGAAAGAGGGCAGGAAATATCCTTTCACTGAAAGGAATAAACCGTCAGTACATGTAAAGTGAATCTCTAATTTTATGGACCCACCTACAGTGCAAGGATTTTTCCTGAGAAAATGTCATGGTGGAGTTTGAAGAAGACTGCAAACATAACCTGCTTATTTTTGGAGAGGAGCGGGGAGGAGAGAGGGTAGTAGTAATAAAGACAGGCCTTACAGATTTCTTTAGTTATGTTAACATTAGAGATTGTGACATTTTTGTAGAAGAAAAATGTTCGCAACATCTGAAATTACTATCCAGATTTTTGTTTTAAAATATTTATTTTCAGGGTTGTGTGAGGCTACTCTGAGCGTAACATTTTGATTTAGATTAGCAAATGTCCTGCCACTACTTAATTCAATCCTCTTGTTGAACAGATAAGGAATTCAGGCCAGGGAATTTGGTGATGTAGCTGGTAGTTTTAATTCCTTAAAACCAACCTCTGAGCAGCAGCGTAAAGTAAAAATGGTAGAGGTAGGTGTCCCGGGGGTTACATATCCCAGGTACTGGTCGTAATGGGTCCTCAAAGCATTGGGTCCAGCCCAGCAGATTCCTTGTATTACCAAATTTATGGTTGGTTCTGAAGCAACCTGCTTGGCCGCTGTGCAGTAAAACACTATTCATTTGCTCATTTAGCACACACTTTTTCTGAGTGCGCACTCTGACACTCAGTGTCTACACAGACACTAAGCTAGGTGCTACAGACATGGTGATAAGACTAATCACTGCTCTCAAGGAGATTACCATCTTCAAGTGTTTTTTTAAGTGTGATGTTCTTTTCAATGTAGCTCAGTTCTTTCTTTGTGATATATTTTATTCATGAGATAAAATACCTCCATGAGAGCAGCTTGTTTTTTCTCATTGCTTCAGATGAGAAGTCCATTAAAAAAACCAAAAAACCAAAAAAAAAAAAAAAAAATAGCTAGTATTTGTGTCTGAGCTTCAAGAACAGGAGTTATTTACTGCTAAGAACTGATATTCAGAAAACAGCAGTAAGAATCAAGTTCTAAACAAGTGATTGGAAATGGAAGAAATGTGAGCTTTCTGTAGGTAAGTCATTAGTTTAAAAGTCAAGAAGTGTACATCTCTAATACAAGGATGCTTCTTTAACAAGTATGTGCTGTGACACTAAGGAATGATTCCCGTCTCCGCCCCCTCCACTAAGCTCCATCTCAGTCTCAACAAGTGCCCCACAATAACAGTGATGGAATATCAGATCAGCTCGCTGTATGGAAGACTCCAGCCACTTCAGTCACTTTAAAGAAGCACAGCTTTGAGCAAATGCTCCCAGCGACTTGACATCTCAGTGTCTTGTCCGGCTGCCCAGAAGATGATGGGAAACTTGTCCTGTAAAACACATTGCTATTAATCACAGAACAACAAATCTGGGCCTTTGCATCTTCCTGGCTGGCCTGTAGCCCAAGGGACCCAAAGGTATCCCGGGAAGATCTATGCGTTTAGTTCAGCTCTTTTGGTTGCAAGAAACAGAGATTCACCTCAGCTTTCTGTAATAATAGGTTGTTTTATGGATACACACAACCAAAAGGACAATAGGAACCTGGCAGCAATCCAGAAATATCTGTACAGTGAGCCTCAAAGAAACTGGAATTAAAAGAGTCATTCAGAAGCCTAGGGAGCTCTATAGGTAATCTCATCTCTCCTTCTGCAGCCTGAGCTCCCATCTCTTCAGTCTGGTTCTCTGCCATGAACATACTCTGGCCAATCTCTTCTTTGTGTGTTTTCTTGCATATTCTCCAAAAACAAAACAACAAAATTACTCGATTCCATTTGCCAGTTCAGATCTCAAGAGAGAATCTGATTGGCTTAATTACCATTGTTCCTTTTGGGGCAGAGCTTTTTGCTCCAGGCCACTTTATAGATCGCCAGCCAACTAATGAACTGGCCACCCTTAGATCATAGATCCATCCCCTTTGACCAATCAGCATGTGAACAGAAAGGTAGGTCACGTGGTCTAGACCATGGCTACCTCAGTTCAGGGAATAGCTTTGTTTACTTGTCTAGCATAGGCTGCAGCCAGCTGATTTTCCTTAAAAGTCTGGGTATGACTGATTTGTCTACTACTCTTGGAAATCAAGTTCAGAATTTGGTTGAACTTGGTTTGAGCTACGTAGGGAGGTCTTCTTTTGTTTCATGGAGCCATCAATTTCCAGCATTACCTTTTAGGTTATTGAGACCGGTATGATGCCGATGTGTCTCCTGGAGCCTCCCAAATCTGAACCTGCACTTTTGGTGGCTGGAAATGCTCAAATGCATGGATGTTACTCTTCACATCAGCAAGGTTGTATCTTATCCCTGGATCCTGGAGAATCACCGACTCTCCCTGAATGGGCCCATACTGGGACCTCCCAAAGCCCTTTTTTGAGTGGAAGATGAAATATCCTAGACACTCACTTCCCAATTTCTAGAAGTGCCATACCAACCTTTACACTACAAGTGTCAAACCAAGCTATCAATTTAATCAGTTCACTGAAACTATCAGTCCGACCAGTACTTGGGAATGGTGTAAATAAAACAATGGTTTGGTTAACTTTTTCTGTTGGTGTTCTGGTATTTTGTAGATGCAGTCAGAGGTGCCTAGAGTTTATTTTATTAGACATAATCATTTCTATCCCTGAAATTCTGTCCCAATATCACTTTTGATGACTCCTTGAAGGGCTCAAGGGCTTTTTAACTGTTCTGAGTCTTGATTGTTTTTTCCTCCTAAGAAAAATTTCTATTAGATGAAATGTTACAACTGTATAAGATAAATTAAGATTGATTTCTATTTAGCAGCACTAGCTTTGAAGCTGGTAGAGATGTTAAATATATTTATTGTTTAACATGCCTGTTTGTCTCCTAAAACAGCAGAACTTTGCTGTTCCTTACAACTCTTCCTTGTTTAAATGATTGCAAAAAGAAGCCATTCACAAAATTTACCACCATATTTAGAGCTTCTTCCTAGAACTTGATCGGGTTCTGAGATGACATTTAAATAGAACTTACTTTGTGCTAGACACTGTGCTTTTTGCTGTATATATAGTAACTCGTTTAATCCTTACAACTCTACGAAGTAGATTCCATGATCATCCTCATTTCATGGATGAGGAAACAGAGTCACTGAGAAGCTGTTACTTCCACTTCTCCACTTGTTGAGGATGGCCTGACACTAAATCATCTCAACAAATACTTGTTGAGCTATATAGTTTTCTTCAGAAGTGACTCCACTGGGCAGAGAAATACGCTGGGGATGCTTGTCACGAATGTCTTTTATAGTTATGTGTGCTGGCCATACATTCAGTGTGCCTGGTCTGTGCTATGCTGGTGTGCACAGAGGTAACACAGTCCTCGGCCTCTCCAGAGCCAAGACCAACCATCTACAACTCCTCTTACATCTTCAGTTTCTCTTTTCCCAGTTTTCCCCCTTAATCATTTATACATACAAGCCTCTGGGTGCCTAGGGAGGTACTCTCTTCTTCTCCGTGCTACTCCCTCACCCCCAACTTACCACCATGTATTGGTCAGGATGGGCTAGGGTTTGCTGCAGAGACAATAATACGATTTCTGTGGCTAATAGCAACAACGGTCACTTCTTGCTCATGCTAGATGCCCATCAGGGTCCCCCTGGGGCTCTGCTCAGCACAGTTGCTTGGGGACCCAGGCTGATAGAGGCCCCATCTTGAGAAATGCCTCAGGATTTACCCTGGCAGAGGGAAGGGAGTGTGGTAATGGCTGTCCCATCCTTTTTGAAACTGCTCCTTTGGGTCTCCTGAGTTTTCTCATGATTCTCTGAACCCTCACTTATGTTTTCTTTTTCCCTTGCCCTTTCCATGGAACTATTCCCTAAAGACCATTCCTTGGCTCTCTTCTCTTCTAACAAATATTCTCTTTTTGGCAATTTCTTGCAGACTGTGGTTTCTAGTACTGTTTCTATGTGAATGATCTCCAGGTCTTTGTTTTCAGCCTTATTCCCCCGAGCCCCAGTTCCATCGCCAGCAGCCAGCAGCCTTCCATGACTCCACAGAAATCTCTTATCTAAAAAGGAACTTTCCATCTCCACCAAATCTGTTTCCTCCCAACTCCCCTATTTCTGTTGACTCCCCTCCTCTCCTCATATTGAATCTCTCAAATTATTTTAGAATGTATCTCAATTCATCCCCTTTCTCTGTTACTGCCCAATTCATGGCTTTCTCACCTCTCTCCTGGAAGACAACAGCCTCCTAATAGCTCTTCGACTACACTTTTAACTTCTCTCCATGGTTCAAGGCTGCGCATCCTATGGCTCTAGGGAACACCATTCACAGTGTATTCCAGGTAAATGCATCCCCTGAAGTTGTGCAGTGCAGTAGCCCTGCAGGCCCCATCTGACTGCTCTTATACGCTGTGCGTCTTGTAATCTGCCTATAGCTCAACTTGAATCCTGACACAATGCTGCTCAAAAATCTTCCTTGGTTTCAAAATCCACCCTGAACGAAAGCCACACGCCTTGGCTCTGTCCCCCCAAAGGTCATGATGGTGGTCACCCTCCATCTTCTGAATTTCCACATCCCTCCTCCACCAAGTAGCACTTTCCATCCTGCATTATAATGATTTGAGAAGTTACCTATTTGATGAGTGAAAGGTTACCTCTTATTTGAGAGATTAAGTTAATTAAGGCTCATTTGTCGCAAACGATGGAGGACCAAAGTCAAGGTGGCTTAAGTTTAAAAAGAGAATATACTGGCTCACAAAAATGAAAATTGCAGAGAGTACATCCTACTGCTTCAGGCATAGCTGGATGCATGGCTCAGCTGAGATCCCCGGGACTCTCTCCCTCTATCTCTTTTTGAGGAAGCTGAAACCACAGCAGGCCTGTCTGGCAGGAGCTGGAGCCAAGGAGGAGACACAGCTTCTGCCAGAGATGCTGCCCAAGGCTGTGAGAGAGAAGAAGAAACACTGGCTTTTCCCTTTTCCTGTACTCTATTGGCACTGGTGCCTTCCCCTGGCTGATGCTGAAGTCTGGGAAACTCAGCTTGCATGGCTCAGAGTACAGCAGGGGAAGGAAGAGGGGTGGGTCTGAGAGCAAACAGGCAAATCACCAGCACAAGCCATTTGCTCCAAGTCACACAATAGTAAGTGGTGGGGGGCCTGACCTTGAACCTGCAGCTGGAGCTCTGAATCCTGCCACTGCATGCCATAAGGTGGCACAAAAGAGAATTCTAGATTGAGGCACCTGTGTGAGCAAAGGCACTTAGGAAATTCTGGAGCATGCATGGAAATAGCAGAGGTCCTTTGGGCTGCAGTGTAAGGTGCTTGAAGAAAAACAGCAGGGAATAGGAGTCCACACTGCCTAAAGCCTGAAGGGCCGGGCTGAAGAGTTTGGCCTTTGTTCAGAAAATAAAAGGGAAGTTATCGAAGGAAAAGAAAAAGTTAAGAAAAAAGCATAGCAATAAAAATATCAGAATCAGGAAGGAAATACTTGGACTCTTCAAATAAAATCAAGATACAAAGTGAAATAATTCCAAAGAATAGAAATTACAAATATAATGAGTTTTTTTCTAATTTTTGTATGGTTGCCATCTTGGATACTGACCACAGAAACTGGGAATGAACATTCTTTCATTCATTCAAGTTAAAATCTGCTATGAGCTAGGAACTGCGCTGGGCTTTTAGAGCATGTCAACATGAATCATTTGTTGGGTTTTTCTAATACTTCCCTTGTCTTTTGAATTTGCAGGAGAGTGCCTCATGTAATGACCTTCGGTCTGAAAAGAGATCTGTGGTGTCCAGAAAGTACATCAAATGGTTGTTCACTTTGTACTCACTTTGTGGTTTTAAATCTCAAGGTCATATGCTCCGGATGGCTCTATTTGAAGTTAAATGGCTTGACCTCACTTGCAAATTATATTGATGGAATGTGCATGGAAAAGAAGTGTTGGCAAAGGAGGAAAATGCCTCTAGGTGATGGCAGTAACTGGGAGATTCTGCACCTTTCATGTGGTGAGATTGTTTAGTTATTAAGCCCCTTAGTCCTTCCCTTTTTTAAATCACATAATAAAGATACTTGCCATTTAATAATAAGTTAAATCAGTGCCTTCTTCAGCAACACAGATGCACTAACTAAACGCCTGTGAGCTGTATAACATCAGGCATATCCCAAAGGGACACTATATATTAATAAACTGTGTATCTGCAGATGGCTAATTTCACAATTTTTAATCAACAAGCAGTGAGTCAATAAATATGAATCCCTAGGTGGTTGGAAAATTGTCCAACACCCCCCCAATACACACCAAGCTGACACTTATAACTCATTCATTCATTCATTCATTTATTCATTAAATATTGACAAGTACTAAGCACTTGCTTCCCTTAATGAATTCAACAAAGATTTCTTAGTTGCCTATATGTGCTCAGCTTTGCATAATGATGAACAAAACATATGAATCAACCCCTCATGGAACATACATTCTAATGAAAGTACGGTCTACACCCGTGGCTTGACAAAGATTGTACTGTCTAAAAGCTCACTCTTCAGCAGGGAAGACAGACTTGTAAGTGTAACTGTAAACACAAGGTGATGAGGGTATGAGAGCGTTCGCTGGGAATGAGTGGTGATCTTTCTCAGTGTCCAGGGAAGGCTTTTCCAAGAAGCTAATGCAGTAGCTGAACCTTGAAAGAACAGAAGCTTCCAGACATTTGGGGAAGGGCATTTTAAGTAGCAGTGGCAGGATGCTGAGGTATGGAAATGTGAAACATCATTCACACTGTGGAATGATGGGTGTGTGAACAGGTGGGCAAAGCCAGGTCATGTGGAGGCTTGTGAGCCATGTTGTGGACTTTGGCTTTCATTGTGAGGCATGTGGAGGTGGCTGATGGATGTGAAACAGGAGTGACATGATTGGGTTTGCCTTTTAGGGGAAACAATCTCTCAGCATTGTAACTCCAAAAGCAACTAAAGAGACAGGATCAATATAATGTGTGTGCGTGCATGTGTGTGTGTGTGTGTGTGTGTGTCTGTCTGTCTGTATGTATTAGTGAAAGAGGAGTCTAGGAGGCTGCTAGTCTTTTGGCTATTTGCAGCAGCCTCTATTCGACCTCCAGACTCCAGACTTTTCACACTAAACACATTCTGCTGGCCACAACCAGACCTATCTTCCTTGAGCAGATCTTTTGCCATGTTGCTTCCTTACTCCAAAACTTACTCCACAAATGTGAATTTTCTTTTTTTGCAGCTGGCTGGTATGGGGAATCCAAACCCTTGACCTTGGTGTTACTGCACTCTAACTAGCTGAGCTAACTGGTGAGCCTACAAATGTGTATTTTTAAACTGCCTTCCAAGGCCCTTCATTGGGTCTACTCCACGGTTCCAACTTAAAGTCCCTCCACTCGCCTGAATGCTCCTCTTCTCACTGTTACACAAGCATTCCATTTCAGTGTCCTTGCTGTCTTCCCATTAGATATCTTAAGTACACCATTCTCCGAAGCTAGCTTAAGCCTCATCTCCCTCATACAGCTTTCTCTGGCCACTTCATGCCTACATGGATCCACTGTATCTTCACCTGCTGTCACTTGGAGCTGAGGACATAACACGACAATATAAACTTCACGAGGACAAGGATTAGGTCTATGTTGTTCACTGCTATATTTGCATGCTTGGAACAGTGCTTAGAAGATAGTACTTGACAAACATTTGTTGAATGAATGAGTCAATGACTATTAGGTCCTCTATAAAAATTTAAGAAAGAAAACGTTATCAAGAATAGGACACTTAATGAATCTGATCATTCATTTAGTCAACAAGCATGTACTGAGTGAATGCTGTGTGACAAGCATTGTGATAGTTTCTGGCTATTCAAAAAATAATTAAACCTGGAGTCTATCCTCAAGGAGTTCACAGTGATAATAACTATTCTACACAATCAAAATCTGGTGGATATTTACATTTTCACACACATAAAAATCAGCAGGAAACTACAAGCAATAACTTTTTGTGAAAAAGAAAACAAGAATTTCGCAGCCCTTAGATTTCAACATTTTAAAAGTCTAATAATACAAAATCTTGGTGAAGATGTGGAACAATGGCAGCCCTCAATTACGGCTAACAGGAAGGAAAATCAGTAAACTACTCCAGAGAACAATTTCCCAGTTAACTTGTAAAGGTGAAGATGCACATACAGGACAGTCCAGCATTTCCAGTCCTGCATAGAGAAACTCTCAGACGTGTGCACATGGAGACACATATAATCATGCTAAATGCAGCACTGTTTGAAATGAACAGTCAGACAATCAAAATGTCCCATCAATAGCACAACAGATAAATTATGGTTGTATCCAAACAATAGAATCTTCTGGAGCTGTGAAAATGAATGAACTTGAGCTATAATTATCCACATGACTCGATCTAACAAATATATTCAGCTAAAAAAAAGGCAAGTTGTAGAATGATAATGCAGCACGATCTTAATGATGTAAAGTTTAAACATAGAAAATAATACAATATATTATTTGTGGATTGATATATATGTAGTAAAAGTATAAAATATGCCTGATAGGGTGACCAACCCTCCTGTTTTGCCTAGAACCTTCCCTGTTTTACACTGGAAGTCCTGTATCCTGGGAAACTCCTCCATCCCAAACAAACGAAGACAGCTGTTCACCTCACCTGAAAAAGATAAACGCTATGCTTGGAAAGGTGGTTCTTGAGGGAGGGAAGAAATGACGTTGGGTAAAGGTACACTGGGTATAGTTCAGCTGAATTTATAATGTTCTATTTCTTAAGCTGGATTATGGGTGAGTTAATGCAACATGGTTGGATTTGGAACACGGACACACAAGAATAAAAGTAAGTTAGAAAAGGAAGGTGCATCTCAAAGCAGTCATCTATCCAGAATCTTAATTGATCGTGGAGAAAGGGCAATCATTTGATCTGCAACTAGAACCTGAAAACTGCCAAGAGCAAGAGACACACCTCATCAAGTGATGTTTCTTTGCATGTTTTCACCTCTACTCTCAGTACCATTCCTCCCAGTCCTAAACCTGGAAACCTTTTGCAGACTCCAACACTTTAAGCCTCCTTCTCCCAGAAATACACACACACACACACACACACACACACATGCACACCCCCAAGCGAACATTCCTACAGTGGTTTCCTAAACTTCCTGAGAATGTCTGCTGTTTCCTTAGCCAAGTTCCCTGAGGGCCAGTGTTGTGTGGTACTGCTTTCTAAATTCTGTTTGGCAGGACAGGGGAGTGATCTAGAGCCAGGGCCCTGGAAATATCTTTAAATCATAGTTCCACCACTTACTGTGTGACCTTGGGCAAGTAACCACAGCTCAACTATAAAATGAGAATGCTCCTCCTGAGATAGAGAGGACTAAGCAAGAAAATTCTTCCAAAGCATTAAGTGCAAAGCTTGGAAAATGTATTAAGAAATTAATAAATGATTGATGGTTAAATTTTAAAAAACTAAAACTAATGATTCTAAAGTATAGGAACAAAATATATTACATATTTTAATACTATGCAAATTATTTTAGACTGTGATGCAGGATTAAAATAAATACAGTGAGGAAAGATGGAAGGAATAAACTTTACATTTTTCCCAAACCATCTGTAGAAATGTTAAAATTAGAACATTCTTATGACACAATTGTCGTGTTTTTTGAACTGAATTGTGAAGGAAAAAGTGGTCAGGTTTTGTTTAATGTAATGATTCCTATGAAAGTAATTAAAATCTGAAGCTCTGTTTCTTTTTTTGGAAGTAATGTCTGCTTAAAATGAGCTCTAATTGTCCCTATTTACACACTCACTGCAGAGTGCCCATCCTGCTGCAGACAGCTCTGTAATTAGCTCCATTCAAGAACAAAGCAGTGACCATCTTTCAGCTGCTTTCTGGCTTTTGAGCTTAGGAGGCAAAGGAGACTTTTTTGGCTCTGTTGCAAAATGGAATTTAAATCTGCCACAAGCAGTCAGTTGCAAGAATGATAATTGCACGGTTTGTTACAATTGATTTATACAGGCCCCAGGAAAGAATGAAGATCTCTTGGCTAAAATTGTCAAATGAATAATCAGTGATATGTGAAATTGTCCTTCCTTGGGATTTTAATGGCGGCATCTAGAATAAACTAGTAGTGTTGACCTATTTCTCATACAGTTTATAAACCAGCTGATGTTTTGAGGATGTCTCTTAATCTTTCTCATACCTCTCATTCTCCTGAATAATCACTATGAGTTTGTTATCTTGTGGCCTCAGCCCTCATTCATTACTCTGGAGGACTCTCTCGTCCTGTTCCACAGAAACTTTTGGGTTTTTTAAATCACGAATATAGATTTCTAAATTTAAAAATATATACAACCTATCATTTCAATGTATCTACTCTGGTAAGAAAAGGTTTGATGTTCCATACTACTCCACTGTAACTGGAAATTAATTTATTTGATTTTTAAGAACCTAAGTCTGAGAGAAAAAATAAAGCATAAAAATATATCATATGTGTTTGGATAGAACTAAATAGGACACAATGAAAAAATTCACAAATAGATTACAGCTCTAACATATTTCTATATAAACCTAAAGTTCTATCTCTGTTAGAATTGGATGTATTTAAGTACAATGTTTTTCCAAAGATAAATAGTAATGAACTGTGCTAAGTATAGTCATATAAACACCAGTAGGCCTTAGTTTTTTCATCTGTAAAATGGAGAGCATGGTATATCCCAGGCAAGTTACTTGTAAAGAGTAGAGATGAAGATTATAAAGTGCCTAGCAGAGTGACTGGCACATTGTAGGCATTTAATAAATGGAATAGTTATTACCATTAATTTCAATTATCTCTGTATAATTGATTGTATCCGTTTGGAAGATAAATAGGTAAACAGACACTTAAATACACAAATACTTACAAATTGAAAAGAAGGGACTGATAAACCATGCTTGGGATGTCTGTGAAGGCTTCGCAGGGTAGACGACACTTGAACTGGGTCTTGAAGATTGAATAGGAGTTTGCCAAGTAGAAAGTTGAGGGAAAATAGAAAACCATACTCAATGATGTAGAAACTTGAAACCATAAATTGTCTTCTGGGAACTGAAAGCACTCAGGATGGGTGGAAGATATGGGGTAAGCAGAGGCAGAGAAGATGTGTTTGAAGAGGTAGGCAGAGGCCAAGAAAAGAGGGAAGGGTATTGCAGTTAGAAGCTGCAACAATCTGGAGAAGAGACGATAAGGGCTTCAAGTAGACAAAAACTGTAAGAGTGAAGAGATGGGAACAGATTTGAAAAACAGGAGATAAAATATACAGGACTTGGTAACTGATAGAATGTGGAAGTTCAAACGCCAGGAAGACCACAGCTGTGGGACTTGGGCAAGTTATTTAGCCTTCCTAGGCCTTAACTTCCTCATCTATAAACTGGGGATAAAAATAGGGCCTACCTCATGGGATTGTATTGAGGATTAAAAGAGACGAGATATGTAAAGCATTTAAAAGAGCCCCTAACTCATGGAAAGTCTCAATACATGATAACTAGTATTTTCATGTGGGATGTGGAGGATACTGGAGAAACGAGGAATGAGGCCCAGATTCCTGGCTTTGAAACTGAAAGATTACTGCTACCACTCTGGAGACAGGGACCTCGGAGGAGGAACAGGTCTGCCTCAGATTTCCTGCCCGTCAGTTAGAAAGAATCAGACTATTGAGAGGGATCAGGTATAACAGGCCTCCTAGGAGCTGGCATATGCTTTCTTTGACACATCAGTTTAGAGCTTCCATCTATGCCATGGCTTTGGGAAAACAATACACAGTGTAGGGAGTGAAATGTAGGGCCTATGACAAAAATGTCAAGGAGGTCCTTGGAGAATCTCTGTCACCTTAGAGTCACAATGCAAAATGCACAGAAGGAAGCTGAAGGAACTTAGGAGCATTTTAGGAAGCAAGTCTAAAAATAGCTGCACTCTGCTTGAAAGCTGAGAGGAAGAAATCATCCACTAAGGGATCAAAGTCTCAATCCTGTGATTTTCAGCTGGGATTTTGTGTTAAGTTTCCATTTGTTAATATTATCCCCTTGTACTTAACAGCTTTTTTTTTATGTTGCATTATTTTATTTCAGCTTGTAATAACTTCGGTGGCTACAAAGAACAGACATTACTATTTCCATTTTATGGATGAGAAAAGTGAGGCTCAGGGAGATGCTATTATTTGCTCTGGTCCTCATGGCTAGAACACATGGCAAAATCAGGACCAATGCCACATATTTTGGTTTCTACTTCCTTGCTCTTTTCATTTCTTGCATTTCTTCTCAATGTGCATCTGACCAGCAGGGAACCCTTTTTCCCTTCTCGTGATGTTTTCTTCCTATGAAGGGCGCTCACTCAGTTTCACGCCAGGCCTCTCTCAGGGAGGGGGTAACGTACCTGACTGGTACATTTGGGAAGAATTCTCCCTTTATACCTTTATAGAGGAAGCCAGCCTGACCAGAGCAAAATTCTACTCTACTCTGTAATTCCAGAAGGTATGGGGGTGGTGGGTGGGTGGGAGTGGGGGAGATTTTCTGGTTCATTTCTGCCTGGAATTTGGTGCTTAAATCTGGTTAATCTGTCAGCAGGCCCATTCAGTTAATACCCTAAACTTTGCCCTTTCACCTAGCTTTTAATTCTGAATAATGCCATTATTTTGGTTTCTATCTGTAGTCATTATTTTATTTCTCAACTTGCTCAGAACCTGAACAGAGAAGAGGGTTACTGCTTATTGGGGGTTCCCTTGGAGACCTCCTGTGTATCTGCAACACTCTAGGGAGTCTAGAAATAAGAATGAAGTATGAGTTCAAACAATCATGGCCAAATACTACAATAACCACAGCAATGTTATGTGACTCAGAAAGTATATTAGACATTAACGGAAGTGAGCCTGGAGAACCTACTTATGGCATGAGAAGCAATTAATAGATGGAAATGCTGAAAATGAAATCCATTCTCCTAGGAGAAAAATCAATGGACCAGATAACAAATTAACCTCTATTCACTGCTTAAGTCTCTAGGAGAAAAATAAAATCAATATATACCAAGTATGCAGTGATTCTAAGAAAAAGCATAAGAAACGAAAACTACAGTGAAGCATACATTTTAGGGAAAAATCGATTTCTATAAAATAGCCTTATACATAAGCTTCCTTCTTTGAAAAGCATCTTAAGACACAGCCTGACCATATTAACCTCTCCCAACCTTCAACTTTTTTTTTCTCCTTTTTTAGTGCTTACTCTATGCTAGGCACATACTTACACATAAAAACTTAGACCCATACAATGATGAAAACAGAATGTGGTTCCTTATTGAAGTTTAGCAAACTTCTCAACTGGGAATAAAGATGAATTTATGATGAGAGAGAAGACCCTTCACTTTGGACCAGGGCTAGAGAACATATGAATATGCATTTGCAGATCCTGGTTCTTGTAGATTGTTGGTGTTTGGTACCAAACACATCCCTGCTCAGGTCAGAATAGATACCACAGCGAATCTCAGAGGGCACCGAGCAGTTGGGGGTCTCTCTGGATTTCCCAGATTCCCTGCTTCTCTCCAAGAACTGCCAGCGTGTGTGGCCAATGGCTCATCTCCTGCTCACTCTGACGAGGATGTTCACCTCGGGGATGCCTGTTTGCAAAGAATCTCTAATGAGTTTCTGTTGCTTTTTCATTTAGTAATGAGGTAACATGAGGCCAGCAATATGTATCATTCTAGAAACATGCATTGAAGATGATGTGACATGCATACAGCACAGATTTCAAAATAGAATTGTCACAAAGCATCTGCTACTTCTAATAGTGATTTTCGTTTTATACTTTTGATTTTGTTTGGATGCTTCTAAACATGACATATAAACTCTTCTTTCAGGCTCTAAACTTCTTGGGTGCAGGAGTTATGTCTTATCAATCTATGTATCCCCCCAGTGGTGTGCATACGGTTTATGCACAGCAAATACGTATTAGATGAAAGACTGGTCACATTATTGAGAGAAGAAATAACTCTAAGCCACCCTGAGATTTACTAGCTACTCTAACTTACCATCTGTCTTACAATACTCCACAAATGCATTCATTTGGAGAACAAAGATGTTGTACTGTAGGGAACAATAGTTCCAACCACAGGAATTTCTTTCTAGATATTTAAAAAGTTTGCAGGTCAACTTGAAGTATGTGCTCATGGCTGCAAACAAAAGTTCTTTAGTGCAACTAATCTAAAAATATTGTTATTTGTCTGAAATACCTTAATTTTATTAGGATCACCGGTCAATATTAAAGAATGTTTTTATAGTTCTTGGTAAATATCACCAACTGCTTTTCAAACATTTTCTTCTTGGTTTTCTTTTTTTTTTTTTTTTTGTCTTTTTCCATATCCGGCAACGGATCGCAACCCTCAGTGTTGCCCCCGTACTGGACCGGGGACCGGCAACGGGATTGCAACCCTCGGTGTTGCTCCCGCGCCTCGCTCAGCCAGTGAGCGGGAACCGGTCTGTATGTGGGATCCGAACCCTCGGGCGGGAGCGC
>NW_007728044.1:100097-102964 GCF_000696425.1 Galeopterus variegatus | reverse complement strand
TCCGAGCCCTCGGGGGGGGGCGCCGCCGCGCTTCCCAAGCGGCGCACTATCCAGTGCGCCACTGGGCCGGCCCTTCTTCTTGGTTTTCAATGCCACCGGTGGGGATAAGCACCTGCCTCTCATAGTACCTCTCCCTTCCCCAACTCTGAGTAGTAATCTTTTTTTTTCTTTTATTAACAAATGAAAAATGCTAGTTCCTCGTTCTTTTCATTCTCATTTCTTTGACTACTACTGAGGCTGAACAATTTTTTCTATTTTTTAAAATTTCTACTTAATGGTTCTTTTTTTCCCCCCTCTAAGTAATAGACTATTTTTAGAGCAGTTTTAGGTTTACAAAGAAATTGAGCAGAAAGTTCAGAGAGTTCCCAAACTCTATAAGCCCCTGCTGCCCCACCTTTCCTATTAACATATTACATTAATGTGGTACGTTTTTTACAACTATGAACCAATACAGATATATTATTATTAACTGTATTTTACATTAGGGATCCCTCTTTGTGTTGTACAGTTCTATGGGTTTTGCCAAGTGCACAACGTCATGTATTCACCATGACAATATCATACGGAATAATTTCACTGCCCTAAAAATCCTCTGTGTTACGCCTATTCATCTCTTCTCTCCCTTCTTCTCTCCTGAAACCCTGGCAACACTGTTTCACTGTGATTTACTATTATTATTATTACTTCAAACATTTATCTTTTTGTGTGTTGAGAACACTCAGATCCTCTCTTCTGGCTAATTGAAAGTATACCATGATTTGTTAATTACATTCACCCTACTGTGCTCTAGAACACTAGATCTTATTCCTCCTATTTAGCTGTAATTTTGTATCCACTAACCAACCTCTCACTATCCACCTTCCCCCGACCCCCCTTTCCAGCCTCTGGTAACAACCACTCTACTCTCTACTTCTATAAGATCAACTTTTTCCGCTTCCACATAAGAGTGAGATCACGTGATATTTATCTTTGTTTCTGGCTTATTTCACTTAACATCCTCCCAGCTCATCCATGTTGTTGCAAACGACAGGATTTCATTCTTTTTTATTGCTGAGTAGCATTCTGTTGTGCATCTATACCACATTTTCTCTATCCACTCATCTGTTGATGGAAACTTAGTTGATCCCATCTCTTAGCTATTGTGGATAGTGCTGCAGTAAACATGGGAGTGCAGATATCTCTTCTATAGACTGGTTTCCTTTGCTCATATTTGTTCTTAGCAGGCTTAGTGGTCTTTTGTTAATCTGCATAATTGTTATTGCGTAATAGTAAAATATATTAACCGTTGTCTTTGTCCTCATTGCATATATATTACCCAGCTCCACCTTTTCTTTGTTTATATTTTTTATATGAAGTGTTTTAAATTGTGTGCAGTGAAATTTCTCACTCTTGTGATTTCTTCGATTACTCCCATTTGGAAAGTTACATTATTCCCAGAAGTTTGATAAATATTTATTTAATTTTCCTCTACTTTTTTATGGTTTGATTTTTTAATATAAGATCTTAATCCATTCAAAATGTATTGGCATGCCTGAGGGAGATAAAGAGCTAAATAATTCTTTTTTCTGTCAAATAACTAACCAAGTATTCTAATATCATTAATCAAATTATTCTTTTCTTCCACAATTTGATAATACCTTTATGAAAAATCATAGATTAAAGTTTCATAGGTAATAGGGTCTCTATCTTTCACACTTATTATAGCTCAGTGATTTCTCTGTTTTTGAAAGATTGTCACACTATTTCAATTATTGCTGTAGAATTTTCTGCAGTGAAGGGCTTTCACTATTGTTTGTCCACCCAACCATTAACACTACTATTGATTTTTTAAAAGTTATTTTACATTCACCTTTGTTTATAGATTCACAGGAACTTTAAACCATTTTCCCTTCTTTTTTTCCCCCAAAAATAATCCTGTTGGAATTTTGTTTGGGCGTCATTAATCTATAAATAAATTTGTGAAGAATTGATCTCTTAAGATATTTACTTTTCCAACATGGTATGCCTTTTAATTAAGGAAAAGATTAATGGAAACTATTTCAACTCAGTAAAATTTTGTATTTTTTTGATAGAGGTCATACACATTCTCATAAAAATTACTTCCAGGCACTTTATCTTTTTTTTTTTTGCAAGTGCAAATGGAATCTCTTTTTAATTATATTTCCTAATTGCTTCTCAGCAGTATGTAGAAATGCTACTGATTTTCACAAAATACATTTAGCTCTTATCCAGACTTTTTTTTTTAATTGTTCTTTTAGGAAATTGACAGTTTTGGAGACTCTAGGCCGGTATTCTGCATTCGACTCATTCTTTTTTCATGATTAAATTTGGGTTAAACATTTTTGGCAAGAATACCACAAAGTTGATGTTGCATTCTCTTAAAAACAGCTTTTAAAAGATTCCAGACACTTAATTTTAAGAATATACTTTAAAAAGTTTAAAAAATTTTTTAATTGAAATATTTCAATTATATATAACTGTGGGATACAGTCTTGAATATCAATACCTGTGTGTAATATGTGATGCTCAAATCAGGATAATTAGTATATTCAGCATTATACAATGTAATCATTTTTTGAGGCCCTAAACCAATTTCTCACTAACCCCCTGTCTCCCCTCTGGTGGCCTCAGTTCTGTTCTCTCCTTTTGAAACAATTTATTGTGATTGTTATATCTTTCTTTCTTTTTTTATTCATTTGTTTACTTTTTTAGCTCTCACTTATGAGTGAGAACATGTGGTATTTCTCTTTCTGTGCCTGGTTTAATTTCACTTGAAAGAATTTTCTCTAAGTTCATCCATGTTGCCGAGGATGGCAATATTTCATTCTTTTATGGCATAGTAGTATTCCATTGTGTGTATATACCAT
>NW_007728044.1:98110-98799 GCF_000696425.1 Galeopterus variegatus | reverse complement strand
TTCTTCTATGTATGGATGTCTAGTTTTCCCAGCACCATTTATTGAAGAGGAAGTCTTTTCCCCAATGTATGATCTTGGCACCTTTATCAAAGATCAGTTGGCTGTACATATGTGGGTTGATTTCTGGTTTCTCTATTCTGTTCCATTTGTCTGAGTGTCTGTTTTTATGCCATACCATGCTATTTTGATTACCATAGCTTTGTAGTATAATTTGAAGTCAGATAGTGTTATGACTCTGGCTTATTTTTTTTGCTCAGGATTGCTTTGGCTATTCAGTGTCTTTTGTTGTTTCATATGAATGTTAGGATTTTTAAAATATTTCTGTGAAGGATGTCATTGGCATTTTGATGAAGACTGCATTGAATCTGTAGATCACTTTAGGTATTATGGATTTTTCACACCATTAATTCTTACAATCCAGAGCATGGAATATCTTTCCGTCTTTTGTTGTCCACTAATTTCTTTCAGTAAGATTTGTAGTTCTCATTGTAGAGGCCTTTCACCTCCTTGGTTAAATTGATTCCTAGGTATTTAATTTTGGGGGGTGACTATTTTAAATAGGCTTGCTTTCTTGATTTCTTTTTCTGCTAATTCATTATTGGAGTATTAAAACAGTACTAATTTTTGCATGTTGATTTTGTATTCTGCAACTTTACTGAATTCATTTAACAGCTCTAAAAGTTTTTTTT
>NW_007728044.1:88543-97644 GCF_000696425.1 Galeopterus variegatus | reverse complement strand
ATTTTTTTTCATGTGTTGCTGTATTCTGTTCACTAATATTTTGTTGAGGATTTTTGCATCTATGTTCATCAGAGATATTCACCTATTGTTTTCTTTTTTGTATCTTTGCCTGGTTTTGGTATCAGGGTGATGCTGGCCTCATAGATTGAGTTTGGGAGAATGGCCTCTGTTTCAATTTTTTGGAATAGTTTGAAGAGAATTGGTATTAATTCATCTTTAGAGGTTTGGTAGAATTCCGCAGTAAAGCCATGTGGTCCTGGGCTTTTCTTTGTTGGGAGACTGCTGATTACTGCTTCAATCTCATTGCTTGTTATTGGTCTGTTCAGGTTTTCTATTTTTTCTTGGTTCATATTCTGGGAAGAAAACTGCTCTTAAATTAATTTAAAAACATGCACACATCCTTATTGGTGCTTTCTGATTTGTCATTCTGATCCCTTTTTCACAAGTATATCCCAGATAATATTGAAATTATAAAACAAAGGAAATTAACACCATGAGAACTGGTAGACCCAGGTTCATAGGGAGTGCATCTAATTTAAATCCCAATTAGTTCTATTAAATTCTGTTTCTAATGGACACCTAGGTTTTCTCCAGCAAACTTTTTTTCAAAGAGCTGCCACTTCCCTCCTCATGTGACCTTGGTGGGCTATCAATCATGAAATTCAACTCTCTCACTCTGGTGATTGGTTCAAAGATAGATGCTATGTACCTGAAAGGAGCCTGCACCTTCCCTGGGAAATTATACATGGATTCTGGAAAAGAAAAGCTCTCTCTTCCTCTGGGATCATGAGATAAGAGATATTGTCAGCTGAAACCATTTGTGTTCACTTTCCCACTGTTATGGGGGAAGGTCTTTAGAGAAGAGAATAAAGTTCACCCACACAAAATGAAGCTGTGGTAAGTGGAGATAAAAAGATCAATGAATAGAGACAGAGTCAGTCATTAGTCCATGTGACATTTTTTAGTTCATGGATCTAGCCATGTCGGAAGTTAGATTATCTATGAATCCTTTTTTTTTTTTCTTCAGCTAATTAGAGTTGGGTTTCTGTCTCTGTCTCTTGCAACTAAGTCTTGACCGATGTGCTTGTGATTTAAGGGCTTGGTCAGAATCCTTTACGGATATTTTTCTTTGCCATTGTGGAAGCTTAGGCAAGTTACTGAGGAGCCTCAGGTTCCTTGGCTACAAGTAAGGATAATAAAACCCACTTCAGGGGCACCTGTCATGTAGATTAAGGAGGTAACTGAATAACCACTTTACAGTGCCGGGAGCATAGTAAGGAGTCTATGAATGCTAGAAACACGTACAAAAGTCTAGGGCATCTGCCAGGCTTCTGCCATTTGTTCTGTGCCTTTGAATTTTCCCTCACTCTGGCCAGACTAAATCAGGCTTTGCTGAGAGCAGTGCTTTGTCAGGCAGTATTCATTGCTCACTGTCAATGTCCTGGTTATAGTGTCTCCATTTGTCCTATAAGCAACAAGAACAGAGCGTTAATACGTCTGGAGGGTATTCAGCATTTGTTTGGTTCTTATTATTTTTCCAGGTGAGAGAGAAGCCATGGTGAGGCTGAACAGAACTTAATGGCATTGACATTTTTGGCAGCAGCCATTCCCAGCATGAGCTGAGAGGGGGTGGGGGAAGGGGGAAGAAGCACTGGGGATGGTATGTTGATTTTTTGCCATCCATTTGCATTTGTTTTGGCCTCATTTGTCCTCTTTCTGCAACGGTCTCCAGAGAAGGTATGTTCTGTCAGAATCTACAATATTCTCGCGTTCGCTGCTGTCAAAGGGGTCAGTGGCAAATAGTCTCAGAAAAAGCAAAATTCCCAGAGAAGAAATCATGAGGTTTATGTTCACACTTTCACAGCTCAGGCATATAACAGGATTCCAGAGATTGCAAAGACTCACAATGGCTGCCTTTTTCTAGGCTCTAAGTGCCTTAGCAGCCATTAAGAAGAGGTCACCCCAGGTGGGAGCAAGCTTCCTTACTTCAGACCCAGAAGACGAGTGCAGGTGACACAAACTCACTGGCTGGAGCAGGCTATCCAATGGCATTCATTTTTGGCTGGCCTGGACTTTCTGCCCACTCCTCAGTGTGTTTGGAATGGGGATCAAGAGTGTAGCTGCGACCTCCCACAACTGAAAAATCTACCTCAAGTGAGGAAAATCTGCTGGGTTTACTTCGTGGAGGTCAACTGAACCAGTTTCCCAATGACTCCCTTTATGTTTCAGAGCCCAGAGCTGGAAGCAGGTGATTTGATGGCACCTTGGTTCCCAGGGTTCTGGATGAAGAGTCATCTATTCCTATGTGGATTCCCTTTCATAGGGCAGGGACCGGAGGATGGGCCTGGCAGGAGCCTCTTTGCTTGAAGGGCTATTAGGTTCTCCTGGAAGAGAATTTGTCCTAAGGGCATAGATCCAGGCACACATTTCAGTTCAGCAACTATGTCCCTGTGGTCTAAGGCAGGAGTGGTTTGCGTAGATAGAGTGCAGCCCTCCTCCCCAGCATGCCCATCAGAGTTCTAGAGAAGAAGCTATCAGTAAAAACTAGGAGCTGCTCACACTCCTCTCACACCTGTGAACATTTGGAACCTAAGTCAGCATTGCTTTGGGCTATGCTTTGGGGAGGACCCAAAAGGCACAGAAAGCATGTTTCTTCTTTCTAGCAGAGCAGCTGTGGGCATCTCAGTGAGACTTCGGGGTTCAATACAGGACCCATGAGGGAAGGAGGCAGCAGTGGTGGCTAAGAGAGGGCCCTTGGTGCAGCTCTGGTGGGCCCCAGTGCCTCCAGGAGCAGAGACATGGGAGATGGTGCCCCCTGGTGGGCACTACAGGGAGTACAGTGCTGGCTGAGGTGGGTGTGGTTGAGACCTCTGCAATGACCTCAGTGATGGGGACTTTCATGAGGTAGTGCACAAGCCTGTACTGGTGAGCCCCCAACCCCAGCTTTCCAGAATTATTTGGGGGAACAACTGGGATGAACTCATGGCCCTGTAACAGTGAGAGGATGGTGGAAGAGAGCCAGAGAAATATGTTCTGTTACTGTAAATGCAAGCCCCTTGTTACCCTTTTACTCCCAAGAAGTGTGGCCTGGGATAGAGGGAGAGAGGGGCACATGGGTGCCACCTGTAATTTCAAGTCCACTTACTCAGATGGTAAACAGCTTGTGCCACTGAAGGGAAGAAATGAGAAATGGCACAGGGCTGTTCCCTTTAATTGGCTGAGAAGTAGAATTTGGAGGAAGCCTGATTTGGTGCCCTGGTCCCTGGACCAGCATCAAGGAATCACAAAGGGACAACTCATTGCTTTGAAGGTCAGCTCATTGCTTTCCTTTAATTCCCCCTGGACCAACAGTCTAGAGTTAGCTTTAGAAATATCTTGGGATTTGTAAGCAAAGATTCTGGGGAGAAGGATTGAGCTGAAGTAATAAGAGGGATGACCACATCTAAATTCCCATAAGGTTTCAGGCATTCATCTACTTGCTAGTGTCTCCATAATTGACAATGAAGTGAAGTAAATGCGAGGGAATAATGCTTAGCTCTGATACAGGCTCTTTTAAAATACCACTTGCAGAAATATTGACTATACTGCATTGTCCTATTCTACTCTAGTGAGACTAATTTGTACACAGAAGTGTAAATCTATAACACGATCGCTGAAGCCATAAAGTCTAATTTTCTGATTTGGTTCTCTGGAGATTCTGTGTGGCAGAGTACAAAGGACATTTACATTATAATCGTCACCTGGTTTGTCCTGCTTTTTATTAGCTTGTGTGACCCTAAAGAGATTGCACCTCTTGGCTTCAGTTGTCCTTCAGATAAAATGTGGATAGTAATATCTCGCTGCATTCCTGTTATTGTGTGCAAGAAATAAATATCTCTAAGTTTCAGCATGGGTTATTAATATAGGATAATATTTGTTGTGATACAATTTCAACAAAGCAAAAGTAGCTATAATAAACACATAATGCAAATGAAGCTGATCACTAAAATGATAATTGCAGGAGTTGGTGTTTAGAGCAGCACCGTCTGCTCTTGCCATTATATCGGCTACAACTCCTGGAGATGCTGAATATAGAGCTCAGCAACTCAAACCTGAATTAAACCCAAATACTTGGGTTAAACACGAAGCAATAAAGGGCTGCAATTTTGCTTCATCAAGCATTCCAGAAAAACAAAACCAGAAGAGGAAATGAAGGTTAAACTCTAGTTGCACCGCCTAATTCAAGTTTCCACCCTTGATTGCTTTTTAGGTCATTCCTGGTGACTATACTTTGTGGCTCAGGCCCCATATTCCTGGTAGAATATGCAGAGCATTAGGAGGACACAGTGGTAAGACACTATGTTGGGCTAGGGAGGCTTCCAGTAGGAGGTGGAACTTCTAAAAATGAGACTTAAAGAATGATAAGGAGGTTAGTGCCACAAATAAAGGGAGACCAGCACGACATTCCAGACGAAGGGAACAGCCTGTGTGAATGAATGAATGGGTGACAGATACCCGAATGAATAAGTGAAGAGATACTCTTTGCCTAGAAATAAGCATATCTCCTAAATCTGGCTAGAACTACTAGTTAATGAACAATACTGACCCTTCTCCCACTGGAAATGTCATTGTGGTTAAGGTCATGTGCTGTGTGATCGACTAGAAACTGGTGTGAATCCTGGCTGTGCTAGTTACTTATTACCTGCGTGATCTAGAACTAGTTATTTTCTGCATCTTTTTCGGCCTCAGGTATCTCAGTTAAAAACTGAGGATGTTTATTCCGCCTCACAGGGCTGTTGTAAGAATTAAATGACATGTAGAGCTCTCAGCAGAGTCCTTGGCATGTAGTAGGTACTGCACAATTGATAGCCTTACCTTTCATTATTATCACCATCATTATCATTATCATCAGGTGATTTCCATCCAGGAAAAAGCAGTGGCTCCCATTGCCACTTGAACAACATTTAGCAAACACCAAATTGAGCCAGGTAATCTCAACAGCAGAGATTTTAAAAGAAATGTAGAGGAATGTCATTGAAAGATCTTTACTGGTCTTGAAGAGATCAACTTGGCTTGAGAGACCAGGAGCTGGATTGGGGTGCCGGCTACTGAACCGGGCACAGGGTTCTACCCAGGAAGTACAGAGAAGCAGAATGGTTCATCTGGAAAGAAGTTCTAGGGGTTGTTATCCTTAGTAAGAACTGATACTGTGGGCTGTAATTTTTCTCCTACAGAGAGAATAGTGGCATGACCGAGAGAGACCACTTAGAATATTGTCTCTAGAACTTACTGACTCTGTACCCCTGGATAAGTTATTTCATATCTCTTATGTTCCTGCATCTTTAAAATGGACATGCTCTACCTGACTCCCAAGGTTGTCGTGGGCATCGGACAAATAACTGAAAGCAGTGGACAGAGTCTCTCTGATCAATGGTGTTGTTGTTACCCAAAAGCATCCAGGTCTCAGACAACTTAGACAGAATGCTACCTACCTATAATGAATATTTCAGGGAAGATGAATTATTTATTTATTATACACTTGGGTTTACAAGGAAGGATGTTGGTTCCTTTAAAACGATAACATTGATTGGCTTAAATAGCAGAAGCAGCACTCTCCCATCCTTATTTGCAGACCCTGGACTCAGTTCAAGCACACAATGGCACATTATAGACGTACCTTCTGACCTGAAGACAAATACAAGGGTCAAAAGATTTATTAAGTCATCTTAACTTGTGAGTGGCAGGGAAAATGTTTCGGCTGAAACTTTGATCTTGGTTCTGAAAGGTAAGACAGCTGAGCTAAATAAGTTCATGTATAAACAGCAATCGCATCATTCCCTGGCTTCTGTCCCGGCCCTCAGAGGAAGGGGGGACATGATGGATGGAAGGCAAACAGAAGCCAAGGATGGGAAAAGAGGTGCCTTACCTGGCCATTTCACACAGGCAGCTCCCCCAATGTCTTTACATCTTTGAAAACCTGCAGTTACTGCACAGAATGGAAAAGGTGGGTTCAGAGGTCAACTTCTTGTGAATCTTAAACTTCAAGGACTCTTCATTTATTATGTGTCCTTTCTAAATAAATATACATTTTTACAGCTAAATTTGTAACTTGTATTATTTTTCTTAAAGAGGCCCCTCAAATTGCATAAGCTTCGGGACCCACCAAGCCTGGAGTCAGCCCCCAGCAGGATACATGGAGCACCATGACGTGAAGACAGAACATCTATGTCCGCCAGGAGGTGGCACCCATGATGAGACTTAAGCAAGACAAAGGAGGGCAGGGGTGGGATGGACAATGAGAACGTGGTGTCTGAAGGCCTTGGGTGGGGGGACCAAAATGTCCCGACTTACTCAGGAAGCAACGATGCTGTAGAGCTTGCTGGTTGTAGAGAAAGGTCTGCTGGCTGGGACGGGCAGCGAGGAGGGAATGGGATGGGGGTAGGAGAGATGTTGAGACCACGGCAGGAAGGAATGTTTGTGCTGAGCTCCACAGAACTTTAACTTTATCCTGAATGCTAGAAGGAACCACTGAAGAACGTTTAGGATCCATTTATTTTTCTTTCTTCCTATTTTTTTTAGTATTATATTTTAGAAGCCCCCCCCCTATGCCCCGACCCCTGGCAGCAGGATGGAGGATGACCCTGAATTAGGCTGGCCAATGTCAGGTTTACCCAGAACTGTCCTGGTTTTAGCCCTGAAAATTCTGCATCCTGGGAAATCCATCAGTCTTGGGGCAATCAGAGCAGTTGATCGCCCTGCCTGGAGGGTGCTGGGCCCAAAGCCAAGAAGACCACTTTGGAGGTCAGATCAGTAATCTCCCCTAAACCCTAGACTTTTAATGCATCCAGCTCCCCACTTGACAGCTCCACTTAGGTGTCTAAGTGGCATCTCAAAGTCAATGTGCTTAAAACCTCAGGGCCTCTGCACTGGCTATTCCCTCTGCTGAAAACGCTGTTCCCCAGGATAGCTACATAGTTCACTCCTTCACCTCTTTAAGGTCTTTACTGCAAACTTACCTTCTCAGCAAAGCCTTCCTTGAAACCCTCTTTATAATTGCAACCCTTGCCCCTGATGCTTCCTATCCCTCTTCTTGCTTTGGTTTTGTTCTTAGCACTTACTACCATCCAACATACTTAATATTTATATTTTTATGTTCAGTTTACCTCAGTGGAAAGGAACTTCACAAAGTCAGGAATTTTTGTTTGTCTTATGTAGTGGATTGAATTATGTCCCCCCAAATCTCACTAAAGCTTGAATTGTGTCCCCCAAGTTTTATGTATTAAAAACTTGGCCCCCACTGTGACTGTTAAGAGGGTGGGAGATCCTATTATGGTAATTGAAAGGTGGGGCCTTGAAGAGGTGATTAGATTGTAGGACCCTGCAGTAGTGAATGGATTAAAAATGGTGGCCATGGGGGTGGTTTGTAGGGCTTTAAAAGGAGAGTGAATGAGGAGGTTACTATGTCTCTGCTCTGCCATTTCACAATGTGATACTCTGCCATCTCTGTTGCCAGCACCAAGGCTCTCACCAGATGTGTTCCTTGGATTTGAACTTTCCAGCCTCAGAAACTGTAAACAATAAATTTCATTTTCTTTATCAATCTTCCAGTTTCAAGTATTTTGTTATAAGCAACAGAAATGGACTAATATATTTTATTAACTGTGCCTAGGACAGTGTCTGGCACGTGGTACACATCCTACTGAATGAATCGAGTCATCCTTGATTTCTTTCTATTCTCTCACACCCCACCACCAATTCATCAGCAAATTCTGTTGGCTTTATGTTCAAAATAGATCCAGAATACAGATCTTATTACCTCCACCATTCCCACTCTGGTCCAGGCAACATCACTCACCTGCATTACTGCAAGAGCATCCCTACCCGGGCTTCCTATTTCCACCCTTGCTTCCCGACAGACTACTATGAAAACAGCAGGCGGGGGATCCTGCTAAAATGCAAGTCAGATCATATCATCCTTCTCACTGTCCTCCAGGCCCGTCTATCTCATGCACAGTAAAAGCCCAAGTCCTTACAAATCCATCCCTGATCTACCCTCCACCCCCGCAGGCTCACCTCCCCTGTCTGAGGCCGTCTTCAGCTGCCTCCAGGTTCTCATTTGCTCTCCCTCCTCTAGCTGCACAGGATTGCTTCCCTATGTGCCTCACATCCACTATGCACTTTCCTGCCTCTGGGCCTTTGCACTTGCTGATTCCCTCTGCCTGTCATATGCTTCTCCAGGGCTTTGCATGGTTGACTCCCTCACTTCCCTCAGGTCTCAGCTCAAATGTCTCCTTACCACAGAGCCTTCTCTCCCGCAGGTGAAGCCAACCTTTGCACTGTTGAATGCCCTTTGTTTCTTCCTAGCACTTGATACCTCTTGAATTACACATGGTGAATTTGTGGATCATTTCTCTTCTCTTCTCCCTACACAATCCCCCATCCACTTCACACACATGCAAGTGTAAACTCCATCAGAGCAGGGACTTTGTTGGTGATGAGCTTTGCCGGAGACCAGCTCCGCAGGATTCGTTGGACCTGAATAGGTGGGGTGGATTCAGTGAAAAGGAAGAGATGGACCACAGATGTCTAGTGCAAGTGTGGACAACAACCACAAGAATCTTGCTTTATTTATATTTTTTACTTAACCTTTTACATGATGATTTATCTTTTAATCAAAACATTTACTATTTCATCTCTATAGAAAAAGAAAAAACAGAATGTTCCAAAGCACTGATGCTGTGATAAAAGCATCCTCTCATGCATCAATAGTTCACCCCAAAGCCTGTGGCTTGTGGCCAGGAAACTATACAGTAGCAGCATGCTTGGCATTAAAGAGCACCAGACTTTAAGTTTAAACTATAATTCTTAGCCTTCTTAACTTACAATTTAACCCTTTTTTAAATCTTACTTATACTTACTACTCTTAATTTTAATAACATTGATTAGTTATGGTTAACAATTTAATATTCCTTATACCCTATATTGATCATTTTAATTTATAATCAAAATCACAATGTTTATACCTTTCATTTCCCTGCCAATAGACTCTGGGAACAGCACTGGGGACAAAATGAAAAGTTAAATGATCCTACTCAAACTAACAAAAACACACTATATCATTC